>NC_086451.1:157745432-158044739 GCF_028390025.1 Pseudophryne corroboree | reverse complement strand
CAGTGAAAAATTTTGCAGTAGGAGGAATTTGCATGAGGATGACAGTTGAGAGCCAATTCCCCGTAGTGCCAAATCCAGCTATCTTGTTTATCCCCCTTAGATCCTGCACTAGCCTGTAACCCCTCCCCCCACTCTTTTTCACAGGGAAGATGGGACTATTGGCAGTGCTGGACGTCCTAACTAGGATGCCCTGTTGTAGCAAGCGCTCTATGACTGGGTACACTCCTAATTCCACCTCTGGCTTCAGAGGATACTGTGGGATTTTTGGAGCTATCCTACCATCTTTTACTTGCACCACTACAGGAGCTACATTTGCCATCAATCCAGTGTCTTGTCCATCTTTGGTCCAGAGGGATTCCGGTATCTGGGAGATCATTTCCTCTAATTTGGATGGACACCTGTCTATAACAGCAGAGTGTGACATCAACCTTTGTGGAGTGTCTAACATATCCTGCACTTCCTGAACGTGATTCTCGGGTATATCTAAGAAGACTCCCTCAGGAGTACAATATATGACACACCTCATCTTACACAATAAATCTCTCCCAAGTAGATTAGTCGGAGCCGATGCAGCTAGCAAAAAGGAATGCTTGGTTTGCAAAGGCCCTATCGTAATCTCCGCTGGTCTACTTAGGAGTAGTGCAACACTACCCTTTGTTACCCCCATTGCTGAAATTGTTTTACCCGTTGTTTTCATACCTACCATTGAATTTAACACTGACCTGGCCGCCCCTGTATCTGCTAGCCTTGGAAATGAACCCGAGGTTACAGTTGATGTAGCTGGTAGATCACTACCTTTCCTTGTAATCAACTTCACTGGCTGCAAACTACAGGTGTGGCCTAACCCCTGTTGTATGTTGTGACCCTCCCGCAGCGCGCTGGCAGCTACAATATGTGAGGGGGGTAGCTGAGAATTCCCAGAGGTCTGCCAGTCCTTCCTAGGTGGGTACCTCCTTGTTTCCCCTGCATGTGGCTCGTAATTCCTCCTATGCGGTCCCTGATCCCAATTACGTGTGTCATACTGTGAGTCATGTTCTGGTCTAGGGGGTCGATATACCTTATGTGGGTCTTTAAAATTACAGTTCCGTGCGTAATGTCCTTCCCTCTGACATTTATAACATTTTACCACATACGACTTACCATCAGGAGTCTGGGGTTTTGGCTGATGTGGCTTCGTTGTCAGGGCTTTTATACTTACTGTCATCAGCTTATCCCCCTGTGACTCCCTGTGCCTAATGATGTTCCGATCATGCTCAATAGCGGACTCTCTTAATGCAGCCACCGAGATACCTCTCCAATTTGGTTGAGTGGTTTGTACCCTTGTTCTCAACGTTTCTTTCAAGCCGTCCATTAATACGGACACCGCTACCTCTCTATGATGTACATTTTCCTTAATGTCCTCGACCCCAGTGTATCTAGCCATTTCCTGCAGTGCTCGATGGAAATATTCAGAATCCGTTTCACCTTCTTTTTGTCTAATGGAGAAGATTTTATTCCATTTGACAACAGTTGGGAAATAGATCAATCTGCAGTTAGGAGTATGTTTTACATTCTCCTGAGTGTACTCATCAGTGAGAGGTACTTCTGCGTCTAATTTACAATTGGTAATGAATTTCGCAGGGTCAATATTAGAGGGCAAACATGCCCGTAGCACTGTCCGCCAATCTTTGTCTGTGGGTTCGGTGGCGTTACCTAGTTCTCTGATAAACCTCTGACATGCGGCTAGATCTTTTCTGGGATCGGGAAATTCAGACCTAATTGTCCTCAATTCTGTCCGGGACCAGGGACAGTGCATAGCAATGTTCCTGATGGGAGTGATTCCCTGAGTGTCAGTCTTCCCATTGGGGACTGCGATCACCCTGACAGGATTTAGTTCAATTACATCATTCTGGGTTGCTTCTACAATGTGAGGTGCAATTGTCTCTGCATAGTGAACTGTACCGTACTTACCTGTGGACACGACCGCACCTGTCCCTCCGCTAGAGGCCTTTGCTACTGCTCTTAAGTGGGCACGGCCCAACCAGTGTGTGTCTTGTATGGTGGCTGCTAGAGAGAGTGCCGATATCGTGCTGGGCTCATCTTCTTGGTCACAGTCCTGAGGGAAGTTTAAGATGGGATACAACTTGCACGGGTTAGCATTAACACATTTATTAAGTTCACTCTTATTATATATTAGTATACCATTGTCTGTAGCCACTTTCTCTCCTGTAATTTACGGTGGTGGTGGTGCAGTTGCTATAAGTTTCCTGCTAGGGTTGGAACCAGCTGTTTGAGGTAATCCCCTTTGCATATCACCCTCCTGTTGCCATAAATGTAAACAATCTGTATGTCTAATCCTTTGTTTTCTGGATTTTATTAGACATATCCATCTCCTTAAATTTTGCAACACCTCTGGACTAAAACTGCCTACCTTAGGGAATGGTTCCCTATCTTCCACAGTCATACGTTCCCATTCATTGCATAAAACCTCTGCGTGTGATCCATATTTCTCACACATTATGTACCTCGCCGACCCTTTGGGCCGCGGAATATCAACCTGAACCCAGGTTGATCGTCCCTTACTTGAGCAACTGGCCCCCATCTTTTGCAGGTATTGCCTTCTCAGCTAATTCCTACAAAAAAACAAAATACTCAGTGGTAAGGCAACGGTGAAAGTTCTCTGAGCGCTCTCACCCACTCACGCCCACGTTGGCCAATACACCTAAACACTGTCGTCAGCACCGGTCGTACCCAACCTAGGGCCCTGTGTAACCTCTATTTACTGAGAGTGTGTGGGAGTGACTTACCCTTCCCAGTAAATATTGGTCGTTGGAGATTTCCTTAGTGACCAGCGAAACTCCCTTAAAATAAAAAAAAACTTACACAAATCACGTTGCGTGTGTTACAATTAGCGTCTATGATCCTGCGACTTTACGCAAATGTCGTAAAGGGTATCACGTAGAACTAAATATTGCACACACTAACGTGTGGTACAATCGCACGGCGTATAAGTAACTGTTACTTATCCGCTGTACGACCAATGGAATCGTTTTTCAGGCTGCAAAACCTCAGCCGGAGCTTTCAGAACAGGCCTATATGGGTACTACGCCAACCCCCGGGGCTGCGCTCTCTATACAACTCACCGCTGACCTTTTAGGCCACGGTATTCAGAGCTTCGCGTGACTTTGTCAGCGGTTTTCTGACTTCGCTGACCTCTTGGTCTGCTGTTATACTAATTGCTCCTTTGTACTCTAATCAATGTTAACGTGAGAAAGCCACTCCCACGCCACCAAGTGTCCACTCACCTGATGTGGTCTCCTACGGGATCCCGAATTCCCTGGGTCCACAAAACCTTTATTGTTTGCACACTCACGCTCGTTCACTCATATACACTTTGGTTTTTCTGTACAGAAAATTAACTTTCATTCAGGTAAAACAGCCTTAGTCCCAGAGGTGACACAGTAAGAGAAGGTTCTTTTAAACTAAATATTGGAAACTGAACAAATTTGTGCTATTATCGCGTGGCTACCGTCTCGCCTAAACTGAAACAATGCTATTGTGCGATTTGTATTTAGTGGGCGTACCTATACGCACGTTGCGTAAATACGCCACGTGTGTAGACCTTTACGTTGCGTACGCAGTCCCGAACGTTGTCCGAGACACGTGTACAAAGGCCGTACGTCCGCAGTACTACAAATCCCACACTTCTATAAATGTAAGCAATATTTAACTATAATCGCTCACTTAACACTACACACAGTTTCCACTGTAACAACCTTTACAACTAGGCCAGGCTGTGTGTGCATCTTACACTTACTCCCTTAAATATTAACTCTATATGTTAACTAAATAGCAACAAATTTTTCCAGTACAGGTCAAAATAAATCTAGTAATCAGTGATTATGGCTAAAGTGTGAGCAGATATGCAAAGTACAAAATACAGGTGTGTGCGTGTGATGTGTGCGCATTTGGCGCCAAACAGAAATTTCACAGATGTAAAAAAAACAGCTTTGCGTTCTTACCTTATGGATCCCTCCAGCATCCCTTCAAACCATGCAGGGCAGACGCTTATCTAATCAGCACTTATTGTATCCCCCGACCAAGAGAAGGTTTACAGGGGATACCTTTCCGCCCTTTGCTGATAGATAAAGTCTGCGAAAACTCTGCTAGGCTGCGGGTATGAGAAGGAACCGGACGAGCACCCAATTGATAATGTCGATATTATCTTAGACCGCAAAGCTATACCTCTAAATACACTATTACCGTTGAGCCGCTATGGCCGCTAGACTTAGCGTACAAAGTGCGTAGCACATGCATTATTTGCGTACAGAGTACTGCACGTGGTACGCACTTGGCGTACACATGCCATGCTGAGTGTACGGAGTACGCTCAGCGTGCACACACACAATGGATAACCTTTAAACCTTGTTAATGATACAATGTAATGATATGCTTTACACTTTAAACCCTTAACAGTAAAGTACTGTAATGATGTTATACCTTTAAACCTTAAGTAGCGCTTGCGATACAAAGTACCCGCAGTGCGTACACCTTATCAATGCTTATACACCTTACACAGATAAATCTACTTTAAAGCCCATGCAGGAAAGTGAAAACACAACACTGATTTGTAGTTGCAACCACAGGGTTCTAAGGCCTCAGTGGATTAATTCCAAAAGGTAAAACAATACAAATCATACACTACAGGCTAACAAGTAAATCTAAACAGAATAACGGCTACAGAGAATGTACATATGTGAGAATGTTCGCAAGCGCAACCCGAGTCGGTCCTCCGCTGGTCATACAGATAGCGTTCAGAGTCTTCTGACCGGCCAGGCAACAATGGTCTTTTTATACACAACATGCATACACAATACAATGGTCACTGTAATCTCATTGTCCATTGGACACAGGGATATGTATCTACATTACAGAAAAGGTCATAGATGGATTTGAAAGGGTGGGCGATGTCTTTCCCCAACTGCTCTTGTGGGTGGTATCCTCTGGATTCCCGCCGCATACGTAAAATACAGTAAATACAGTTAATGTTCATATTCTACTTTTGTACATAACTATAAGCAGGAACAAGCGATCTTTCTCTAACTAACACAGGAATGTTACCCTCAAAATACTCTACAGCTGGATACTAAACATCACCTTCCAACCTTTATCTGACCCTTCCTATCATGCAAAGGCAAATCTCTCTGTCCAGGAACTGTTTAAACTAGTAATACTCGCTGACATGGTCTAGGGGAACTATATCTAAAATGTACACTATTTGGGTTAAATATGCAATGTTCTAATAACCCTCTATGCGTTCACAAACTCTACCGTAAATGCGCATACCACGCGCTAAGGCGCATGGCCGTGAAAAGCTCCGTTACGCAAATTGCGGATATGCGCACGCACGGCAGAGCGAGTGCACGCGCAGCAGGCATGTGCATTTGGTTAGTAAAAAGCATATGCATTACGATATTTTTTCAACTTTGACAGACTATACGGGGGATTGACACTCAGGGCACAGGGGACTCTACTGTGGAGGTGACACACATAAGGCGCAGGGGACTATACCAGGGAAAAGCGACACGCAGAGCACAGGACTGGGTGAAAGCCACATGCAGGGCGCAGGGGGCTGTATGGGGGGCTATATGCAGGGGACTGTATGGAGGGGCGACATGCAGGGGACTGTACAGGACAACACACAGGGCATAGGGAACTGTATGGGGAGGTGACACAGGGCACTGTATGAGTGTGGGCAACACACAGGGGGAGGGGGCGACACACAGGGGGTGACTTGTAACAATCTGGGCAGCACTCACCTGGTGAGAAAGAGCAGATACAGGTATGGAGGAGTACACCGATGGCCATCCCTAGATGCCATAGAGTGATCCCAGTTGCTGGGTACACAGACAGAGAGGAGAGGCAGTCAAAGGAGGAGGGCTGTAAATGAACATATCCGGGCAGCTGCAGGGAGGATCAGTGGGGGCACCAGTCACACAACTCAGAGGGTGGAGCAAGTCAAAAAGCACAGGAGGAGGAGCGGGGGAGCCAAGAACACAGCATGGGGAGGTGGAGCAGGGTAGCACATAGAACGGGGGGAGGAGCAGGGGAGCCGGGCACATAGCACGGGGGAGGCGCAGGGGAGCCAGTTACACAGCACGGGGGAGGCGCAAGTGAGTCAGGCACACAGAATGGGGGGGAAGCAGGGGAACTGGGCACAAAGAAAGGGTGGGGGGCGGAGGAGCCGGGCACGCAGCATGGGGAGAGGAGCAGGGGAGCCAGTTACAAAGCACAGGGGGAGTAGCGGGGGAGCTGGGCACACAGCATAGGGGTGGAGCAGGGATGCCGAATAACATAGCACAGGGGGGTGGAGCCAAGCACACAGAATGGGGGGAGGAGCGAGGGAGTCAGTCACAAAGCACGGGGCAGGTGCGGGGGAGCCAGGTACACAGCACGGGGGAGGCATAGGGGAGCCAGGTACACAGCACGGGGGAGGTGCGTGGGAGCCAGACACACAGAACGGGGGGAGAAGGGGAGCCAGGCACACAGAAAGGAGGGTGGAGCAGGGGAGCAAGGCACACAGCACGGGGGGAGAAGCTGGGGAGCAAGGCACTAAGAACGGGGAGAGCGGGGGAGCCAGGCACACAGCACAGGGGGAGGCGTGGGAGAGCCGGGCACACAGCACAGGGGGAGGCGCAAGGGAGCCGGGCACACAGCACGTGGGGGGAGCGTGCGAGCCGGGCACACAGCAGGGGGGAGCGTGCCAGCCGGGCACACAGCATGGGGGGGAGAAAGGGGGAGTCGGGATCACAGAAGGGAGGGGGGAGCGGGGCAGCCAGGCACACAGAATGGGGGGAGAGCCAGGCACACAGCTCCCCCCCCCGTTCTGAGAACACAGCATGGGGGGTGGAGCCGGGCACACAGAATGGAGGGAGAAGCGGCGGAGCCAGGCACACAGAATGGAGGGAGGAGCAGGGGGGAGGAACGGTTTTGGCCCGGCATGCAGAATGGGGGGAGCCGAGAACACAGCACTGGAGGGAGTGAGGGAGCTGAGAACACAGCACTGGGGGAGCGGGGGAGCCGGGCACACAGCAAGGGGGGGCTGGGGAGCCAGGCACTTCGTTCTGTGTGCCTGGCTCCCCATCTCACCCCTTGTGCTGAGGGGGGCAGCCAGGCACACAGCACGAGGGTTGAGCCGGGTACACAGAACGGAGGGGGGAGCCAGGCACACAGCACAGAACGGAGTGGGGGAGCGGGGCAACCAGGCACACAGAACGGGGGGGGCAGAAGTAGCCAGGCACACTGAACAGGGGGGAGTGTGGGAGCCGGTCACTGGGGGAGGAGTGGGGGAGCCGGGCACACAGCATGGGGAGGGAGGAGTGGAAGAGCCGGTAGCCAGGCACACAGTGTGGGGGGAGGAGCTGGATGGCCAGGCACACAGGGGGAGCAGGGGAGATGTGCATATAGCACTGGGGAGGCGCGGGGGAGCCAGGCACACAGAAGGGAGGAGGAGCAGGTGAGCCAGGCACACAGAATGGGGGGGGGGCACATAGCATTGGGGGAGGCAGGCACACAGAAGGGGGGAACATGGGAGCCAGGCACACAGCACAGGGGAGGAGCGGGGGAGTCAGGCACACAGCATAGGGGGGTAACCAGGCTGTCCTCCTGTCGCCTGCAGCTCCGTTTATAAAACCTCTCTCCATCCTCCACGAGACTCCTTCCCTCTCTCTCCTCATGCCCAACTGCCAGTGTATTGGCTACTAGAGCCTTCCACCAATGAGAGATGAGTGTACCAAGATGGCCGACGCTGTACATCTAACTTAGTGAAGCTATTCTCTGTACACCCCCTGCTGGCGGCCACTGTGCAGGCGCAACAAATTGAAATGCCCTATCTCTATAATAGGGCATATTTCTCTTAATTAAAAAAATCCTGTAACTTTCTGAAAAACCACAACCCCAAAAGGCACTACACTGGGACAAGCTCTATTTAATAAAATATTCCCCCAAGTCTTAATTCGTCCTCTATCCTGAGTTATGCCTTCCCAAAAATCTACTCATAGACTACATGGAAAAACGATGCTAAAAATAAGATTTTACTTACCGATAAATCTATTTCTCGTAGTCCGTAGTGGATGCTGGGGACTCCGTCAGGACCATGGGGATTAGCGGCTCCGCAGGAGACAGGGCACAAAAATAAAGCTTTAGGATCAGGTGGTGTGCACTGGCTCCTCCCCCTATGACCCTCCTCCAAGCCTCAGTTAGGATACTGTGCCCAGACGAGCGTACACAATAAGGAAGGATTTTGAATCCCGGGTAAGACTCATACCAGCCACACCAATCACACCGTACAACCTGTGATCTGAACCCAGTTAACAGTATGACAAACGTAGGAGCCTCTGAACAGACGGCTCACAACAATAACAACCCGATTTTTTTGTAACAATAACTATGTACAAGTATTGCAGACAATCCGCACTTGGGATGGGCGCCCAGCATCCACTACGGACTACGAGAAATAGATTTATCGGTAAGTAAAATCTTATTTTCTCTGACGTCCTAGTGGATGCTGGGGACTCCGTCAGGACCATGGGGATTATACCAAAGCTCCCAAACGGGCGGGAGAGTGCGGATGACTCTGCAGCACCGAATGAGAGAACTCCAGGTCCTCTTTAGCCAGGGTATCAAATTTGTAGAATTTTACAAACGTGTTCTCCCCCGACCACGTAGCTGCTCGGCAGAGTTGTAATGCCGAGACCCCTCGGGCAGCCGCCCAGGATGAGCCCACCTTCCTTGTGGAATGGGCCTTGACAGATTTAGGCTGTGGCAGGCCTGCCACAGAATGTGCAAGTTGAATTGTGCTACAAATCCAACGAGCAATCGTCTGCTTAGAAGCAGGAGCACCCAGCTTGTTGGGTGCATACAGTATAAACAGCGAGTCAGATTTTCTGACTCCAGCCGTCCTTGAAATATATATTTTCAATGCCCTGACAACGTCCAGCAACTTGGAATCCTCCAAATCGCTAGTAGCCGCAGGCAC
The DNA here is from genome assembly GCF_028390025.1 of Pseudophryne corroboree. NCBI lineage: Eukaryota > Metazoa > Chordata > Amphibia > Anura > Myobatrachidae > Pseudophryne > Pseudophryne corroboree. The sequence continues at coordinate 158,035,723 of NC_086451.1, read as the reverse complement.
CACAATAGGCTGGTTCAGGTGAAACGCTGACACCACCTTAGGCAGAAACTGAGGACGCTTCCGCAGTTCTGCCCTGTCCGAATGGAAAATCAGATATGGGCTTTTATACGATAAAGCCGCCAATTCTGACACTCTCCTGGCTGAAGCCAGGGCCAGTAGCATGGTTACTTTCCATGTAAGATATTTCAAATCCACCGATTTGAGTGGCTCAAACCAATGGGATTTGAGAAAATCCAAAACTACATTAAGGTCCCACGGAGCCACTGGGGGCACAACCGGGGCTGTATATGTAGTACTCCTTTTACAAAAGTCTGGACTTCAGGAACTGAAGCCAATTCTTTCTGGAAGAAAATCGACAGGGCCGAAATTTGAACCTTAATGGACCCCAATTTGAGGCCCATAGACAATCCTGTTTGCAGGAAATGTAGGAATCGACCCAATTGAAATTCCTCCGTGGGGGCCTTCCTGGCCTCACACCACGCAACATATTTTCTCCAAATGCGGTGATAATGTTGTGCAGTCACCTCCTTCCGGGCTTTTACCAGTGTAGGAATGACCTCTTCCGGAATGCCTTTTTCCCTTAGAATTCGGCGTTCAACCGCCATGCCGTCAAACGCAGCCGCGGTAAGTCTTGGAATAGACACGGTCCCTGCTGAAGCAGGTCCCGTCTTAGAGGTAGAGGCCACGGATCTTCCGTGAGCATCTCCTGAAGTTCCGGGTACCAAGTTCTTCTTGGCCAATCCGGAGCCACGAGTATCGTTCTTACTCCCCTTTGCCGTATAATTCTCAGTACTTTTGGTATGAGAGGCAGAGGAGGAAACACATACACTGACTGGAACACCCACGGTGTTACCAGAGCGTCCACAGCTATTGCCTGAGGGTCTCTTGACCTGGCGCAATACCTGTCCAGTTTTTTGTTGAGGCGAGACGCCATCATATCCACCTTTGGTTTTTCCCAACGGTTCACAATCATGTGGAAGACTTCTGGATGAAGTCCCCACTCTCCCGGGTGTAGATCGTGTCTGCTGAGGAAGTCTGCTTCCCAGTTGTCCACTCCCGGAATGAACACTGCTGACAGTGCTATCACATGATCTTCCGCCCAGCGAAGAATCCTTGCAGCTTCTGCCATTGCTCTCCTGCTTCTTGTGCCGCCCTGTCTGTTTACGTGGGCGACTGCCGTGATGTTGTCCGACTGGATCAACACCGGCTGACCCTGAAGCAGGGGTTTTGCCAGGCTTAGAGCATTGTAAATCGCTCTTAGCTCCAGTATATTTATGTGAAGAGACATCTCCAGGCTTGACCATACTCCCTGGAAGTTTCTTCCCTGTGTGACCGCTCCCCAGCCTCTCAGACTGGCATCCGTGGTCACCAGGACCCAGTCCTGTATGCCGAATCTGCGGCCCTCTAACAGATGAGCACTCTGCAACCACCACAGAAGAGACACCCTTGTCCGTGGCGATAAGGTTATCCGCTGATGCGTCTGCAGATGCGATCCGGACCATTTGTCCAGCAGATCCCACTGAAAAGTTCTTGCGTGAAATCTGCCGAATGGAATAGCTTCGTAAGAAGCCACCATTTTTCCCAGGACCCTTGTGCAATGATGCACTGACACTTTTCCTGGTTTTAGGAGGTTCCTGACTAGCTCGGATAACTCCCTGGCTTTCTTCTCCGGGAGAAACACCTTTTTCTGGACTGTGTCCAGAATCATCCCTAGGAACAGCAGACGTGTCGTCGGAAACAGCTGCGGTTTTGGAATATTTAGAATCCACCCGTGCTGTCGTAGAACTACTTGAGATAGTGCTACTCCGACCTCCAACTGTTCTCTGGACCTTGCCCTTATCAGGAGATCGTCCATTTTCTTTGAAGAAGAATCATCATTTCGGCCATTACCTTGGTAAGGACCCGGGGTGCCGTGGACAATCCAACCGGCAGCGTCTGAAACTGATAGTGACAGTTCTGTACCACGAACCTGAGGTACCCTTGGTGAGAAGGCAAATTGGGACATGGAGGTAAGCATCTGTCCCGGGACACCATATAGTCCCCTTTTTCCTGGTTCGCTATCACTGCTCTGAGTGACTCCATCTTGATTTGAACCTTTTTATGTAAGTGTTCAAATATTTCAGATTTAGAATAGGTCTCACCGAGCCGTCTGGCTTCAGTACCACAATATAGTGTGTGTTATGCACAACAGTGCCTGCAGGAAAGTACTGGTGTCAGAACTGTTATGCACTCCAGTGTCTGCAGGAATGTACTGGTGTTTGAACTGTTATGCAAAACAAATGGACTCACAGACAAACTGGGGAATATGACATAACGTACACAGAAGGTGATAGGGTAACAAAATACACACAAAGTGAACAGAGAAGCCCAGAGGCTAAGGAACTGGGTATCTCCCTTGTATTATAACTGCTCAGATGGAAAAAGCAAGATGTTGTGTTTTAATACGTAGAGAACCCGAAATGCTGTTGCTAAGGGCAACAGCAAAACCCTAAAGGCTTACCAACGGGTGTGGCAGTAAACTCCTTGGTCAGAGATGGAATGATAGACACAAGGAGAGTCCCCACAATCCTAATTCTCACTTGCAGTGCACAGGTTTTAGCTTACTGCCACTAAACTGACCCCTGACACCTAGCACAGTGAGACAGGATTAGACAGGCAAGTCTTAGAATACAGCCGCAAACTTGCTAAGTTCACAGAGTAGTAACAGAACCCCAGCAAGCTAAACGACTGACTCCAGTCTTACTGCTAGGTCTGGATTGGCAGAGTGTAATACCAAATCCCCAGGCCTATTTGCAGTAAGCAACAAACAAATACAAAGCTACACAGTACTGGCTAACTTTCATGAACTGACTAACCAACAAAGATTCAGCAGCATCTGCTTACCCTGAAAAGAGGCCTTATAAAGCAGGTGCTGTCCACGCCCCACTCAGACCTCACAGACTGTGAGCACAAAAACCAGCACCGGATCCCCTGCCGTGCACAGAGCCTATAACCACTGCACAGCAAAAGACCCGAACCGGAGTATCAGCTGCGCTCAGGTTACTCCACTAGCACTTGCCTCCCGGTTGCCATGACGACGTGGCAGCACAGGGCAGGAGACCCTAACAGTACCCCCCCTCTGACGAGGGGTCAAAGAACCCCTACCACCGGGTTTATCGGGGAACTGCGAGAAGAAAGAGCGTATCAGTCTGGGGGCATGAAGATCACAACTGCGCACCCACGACCGCTCCTCCGGGCCATACCCCTTCCAGTGCACCAAAAATGACAGCCGACCCCGAACCACCTTGGAGTCAAGAATCCTTTCAACAACAAACTCCCTCTGGCCACGTATCAGAAGAGGGGAAGGTCTTCCACTGGAAGAAGGATTACTAATCGCCCGTTTTAAAAGGGAACAATGAAATGTTTTATTGATACCCAAAGAACGGGGCAGATCTAACTGAAATGCCACCGGATTGATAACCCTGGTGATCTTATAAGGGCCGATGAACCGGGGGCCTAACTTATGAGATGGCTGTCTCAACTTCAAATTCTTGGTAGACAACCAGACGAAGTCTCCTAATTTGAAGCTGCAGGGTCTTTTCCGCTTATCAAAAACCCTTTTGGTCACTAATGACACAGACACAAGGGCTTTCTTCACTTTCCGCCAAATACCTCTAAGGACCGAAACCACAGAGGAACCACCAGGCGTGGAGTCCAGGGGGTCAAAAGAATTGGCCTTAGGATGATGCCCATACACACAAAGGAAGGGAGAGATCCCTGTAGCAGAGTGAGCCGCGTTGTTATAGGCAAACTCCGCCATGGACAGATGAGCAACCCAGTCAGTCTGACACTTGGAGACATAACACCTGAGGAACTGCTCCAAGGACTGGTTCACCCTTTCAGTCTGCCCATTAGACTGCGGATGGTAGCCTGACGACAAGCTGACAGAAATCTGGAGATCGGAACAAAATGCCCTCCAGAATTTGGCCACAAACTGGGATCCGCGGTCAGAGACCACATCAAGTGGCAACCCGTGGAGACGCACAACATGCAGCATAAATAATTCAGACAGGCGTCTGGCTGATGGCAGCCCAACCAGTGGAACGAAGTGCGCCATCTTCGAAAACCTGTCAACGACAACCCAGATGGCTGTCATCCCCGAGGATTTGGGCAAGTCCACCACAAAATCCATTGAAATGTGGGTCCATGGCTTAGATGGGATAGAGAGTGGATGTAATGGGCCAACAGGAACCCCTCTAGGAGTCTTATTTCGGGCACAGATGTCACATGCCCGAACCCACTGATCCACATCCTTAGCCACCGAGGGCCACCACACCGCCCTAGATAGCAACTCCCGAGTTCTGGCAATACCCGGGTGACCTGCCGACTTCTTGGCATGGAATTCCAGGAACACTCGCTGTCTTAACCTAGGAGGCACAAACAATAGACCTACCGGAAGGTCTGGAGGAGCCTGCTCCTGTGCTCTAAGGACTAATGATAAGAGGTCCTGGGTAATGCCCACTTTAATACATGATGGGGAAACAATGGGCAACGGCTCCTCGGTGGTCTCCTGGATTGGAGCAAAACTCTGCGAGAGCGCATCAGCCTTGATGTTTTTTGACCCAGGGCGATATGTTATCAAAAAATTAAAGCGAGCAAAAAACAAAGCCCATCGTGCCTGCCTGGCATTGAGACGCTTCGCTGACTCTAAATATGCCAGATTCTTATGGTCAGTGAGAATTGAGACCACAAACTTAGCCCCCTCAAGCCAGTGTCTCCACTCCTCGAGTGCATCCTTAATAGCCAACAATTCCCGGTTACCCACGTCATAATTCATCTCGGCAGGCGAAAATTTACGGGAAAAGTAAGCACAGGGATGAAGGCGATTATCAGACACTCCCATCTGAGAAAGCACTGCCCCAATACCCATCTCAGAGGCATCCACCTCCACCACAAAAGGACGCTCTGGATCTGGGTGTCGCAGCACCTTGGCCGAAACAAATGCCCTTTTGAGACGGGCAAAAGCCGCTTTAGCCTCACAAGACCAGTGAGCAACATCCGCCCCTTTCTTAGTGAGTGCCACCAAGGGCGCCACTATAGACGAAAATCCAGCGATAAATCGTCTATAAAAATTCGCAAAGCCCAGGAAACGCTGAAGCGCCTTCAAACTAGTGGGCTGCACCCAATCCAGGACTGCCTGTACCTTGGAACCCTCCATTTGGAAACCTTCTGGGGAGATAATATATCCTAGAAATGCGATTTGCTGAACTTCAAATTCGCACTTCTCCAGCTTCGCCCCAAGCCGGTGGTCTCTGAGTTTCTGGAGGACTAAGCGTACATGCTTCCGATGTTCCTCCAGGGAATGGGAGAAGATTAGGATGTCATCTAAGTATACAACTAAGAATCTATCCAAATATTCCCTGAGCACATCATTCATGAAATCCTGGAAGACTGCCGGGGCATTACAGAGCCCAAAAGGCATCACCAAATATTCATAATGCCCTGAGTGGGTATTAAAGGCAGTCTTCCATTCATCCCCCTCTCTTATTCGGATTAGATTGTACGCACCGCGTAGGTCAATCTTAGAAAAAATGGTGGCAGTACGAAGCTGGTCAAACAAGACCGAAATGAGAGGCAGTGGGTATGAGTTTTTAATCGTGATACGGTTCAATTCCCTGAAGTCGATGCAGGGTCGCAACGAACCGTCCTTTTTACCCACGAAGAAGAACCCCGACCCAACTGGAGACTGTGAAGGTCTGATAAATCCCTTAGCCAAGTTCTCCTGAATGTACTCTGCCATAGCCTGAGTCTCAGGACGTGACAGGGAGTACAACCTGCTCTTGGGAAGCTTAGCATTTGGCAACAAATCAATGGCACAGTCATAGGGGCGATGGGGAGGTAGTACCTCTGCAACTTTTTTGGAGAACACGTCCGCAAAATCTGCATAACACCCTGGCAATCCTGGCAAACTTAGCTGCGAGAGCCTGACTGGAAGGCTCAAGCAACTCCTGAAACAATCAGTACCCCAACTAAGAATCTCCCCAGAGACCCAGTCAAATTGAGGATTGTGGGCCCTTAACCAGGGTAACCCCAACACCAATGGGGCAAAAGTACAGACAGTCACATAAAAGGACAATTTTTCAGAGTGTGTGGCTCCAATAAACAAAGAAATCTGGCTAGTGCAAGAGGTAATTTTACCTTGGGATAATGGTTCCCCGTTTAACCCACAAATCTCAATTTCCGATGCCAAGGGTACTAAGGGAACAGAGTGTTTCAGGGCGAATTGGCGGTCCATAAAAACCCCGTCGGCCCCACTGTCCACAAAGGCCTCAGTCTTGACAGTTTGACCGAGGATCTTCAAGGTCACCGGAATGATAAAAGTCTTCTTGGGAAATTCTGACTTCTGGCCTGACAGGATATTTCCCATCACCCTCAGGCCCTGAAGTTTTCCGGCTTTTCTGGGCATGATACTACCACATGACCTTTATTCCCACAGTACAAACACAAGCCCTGCTGTCTCCTCCGCGTCTTCTCACGCGAGGAGAGGCGGGTAGCCCCAATCTGCATAGGCTCCTCGGAAAATTCCTCAGAGTCTGAGGATCCCTTGGGAAGGAAGGAAATCTCAGTCTCCCTTTCAAGCCTATGCTCTCTCAGCCGTCTATCCACCCGGATGGATAACTGCATGAGCTGATCCAAGCTATCAGGCAAGGGATATTGTACCAGTTGGTCCTTTATCTGGTTAGAAAGACCTTTTCGGTACTGGTGTCTCAGGGCTGGGTCATTCCACTGGGTATCATGGGCCAACCTCCGAAACTCCGTACAGTAAACCTCAACTGGCCTTCGCCCTTGCTTAAGGATCGAAATCTGAGCCTCGGCTGAGGCCGTCTTGTCAGGGTCATCATACAACATGCCCAGTGCCGTAAAAAAAACATCAACACTTTTAAGCGACGGACAGTCAGGCTGCAACCCATATGCCCAGACCTGTGGGTCTCCTTGTAGCAAGGAAATCACTATGCCCACCCGCTGAATCTCCGACCCAGAAGACTGAGGCCTAAGCCGGAAGTATAGCTTGCAGCTCTCCTTGAAACAAAAGAACTGCGAGCGATCTCCAGAAAAACGATCCGGGAGATTTACTTTCGGCTCCTTAACCCCTGCAGGTGCTGCTGCTGCGGGAGCTCCGCCAGCAGCCTGGGAGGTGTGCATTTTAATGGACAAATCATTAAATTGTCGAGTCAGGACCTGCACCTGATCGACCACCTGTTGCAACGTATTTTGAGGGGTATGCTCCATATTCCCACAAAATTTCAACAGGAGTATTAGGCTGCTGAATATGTTATGCACACCAGTGCCTGCAGGAATGTACTGGTGTTTGAACTGTTATGCAAAACAAATGGACTTACAGACAGACTGGGGAATATGACATAACGTACCCAGAAGGTGATAGGGTAACAAAATACACACAAAGTGAACAGAGAAGCCCAGAGGCTAAGGAACTGGGTATCTCCCTTGTATTAGAACTGCTCAGATGGGAAAAGCAAGATGTTGTGTTTTAATACGTAGAGAACCCGAAATGCTGTTGCTAAGGGCAACAGCAAAACCCTAAAGGGTTACCAACGGGTGTGGCAGTAAACTCCTTGGTCAGAGATGGAATGATAGACACAAGGAGAGTCTCCACAATCCTAATTCTCACTTGCAGTGCACAGGTTCAGCTTACTGCCACTAAACTGACCCCTGACACCTAGCAAAGTGAGACAGGATTAGACAGGCAAGTCTTAGAATACAGCCGCAAACTTGCTAAGTTCACAGAGTAGTAACAGAACCCCAGCAAGCTAAACGACTGACTCCAGTCTTACTGCTAGGTCTGGATTGGCAGAGTGTAATACCAAATCCCCAGGCCTATTTGCAGTAAGCAACAAACAAATACCAAGCTACACAGTACTGGCTAGCTTTCAGAAACTGACTAACCAACAAAGATTCAGCAGCATCTGCTTACCCTGAGAAGAGGCCTAATAAAGCAGGTGCTGTCCACGCCCCACTCAGACCTCACAGACTGTGAGCACAAAAACCAGCACCGGATCCCCTGCCATGCACAGAGCCTATAACCACTGCACAGCAAAAGACCCGAACCGGAGTATCAGCTGCGCTCAGGTCACTCCGCTAGCACTTGTCTCCCGGTTGCCATGACGACGTGGCAGCACAGGGCAGGAGACCCTAACAGCAGGATGGCCCTTCAAAAAAATACTCCCCAAACAGCACATGACGCAAAGAAAAAAAGAGGCGCAATGAGGTAGCTGTGTGACTAAGCTAAGCGACCCTAGTAGCCGACACAAACACCTGGCCCATCTAGGAGTGGCACTGCAGTGTCAGGCAGGATGGCCCTTCATAAAAATACTCCCCAAATAGCACATGACGCAAAGAAAAAAAGAGGCGCAATGAGGTAGCTGTGTGACTAAGCTAAGCGACCCTAGTGGCCGACACAAACACCTGGCCCATCTAGGAGTGGCACTGCAGTGTCACGCAGGATGGCCCTTCAAAAAAATACTCCCCAAACAGCACATGATGCAAAGAAAAAAAGAGGCGCAATGAGGTAGCTGTGTGACTAAGCTCAGCAACCCAAGTGGCCGACACAAACACCTGGCCCATCTAGGAGTGGCACTGCAGTGTCACGCAGGATGGCCCTTCAAAAAAATACTCCCCAAACAGCACATGACACAAAGAAAAAAAGAGGCGCAATGAGGTAGCTGTGTGACTAAGCTAAGCGACCCTAGTGGCCGACACAAACACCTGGCCCATCTAGGAGTGGCACTGCAGTGTCACGCAGGATGGCCCTTCAAAAAAATACTCCCCAAACAGCACATGACGCAAAGAAAAAAGCCACCACAGGTATACAATGTAGATGGATGGATATACTATAGTATAGTATTATATTACTTATGGACGACGAGTGCACTGACGACACAGAGGTAGATACAGCCATGGCCTACCGTACTGCTTATATATATAATATACTGTATAAAAATAATAATGGACCTGGTGGACACTGTCAGCAGACTGCTAAACTAGTATGAAGAAAAAAAAAGCCACCACAGGTATACAATGTAGATGGATGGATAGTATAGTATTATATTACTTATGGACGACGAGTGCACTGACGACACAGAGGTAGGTACAGCCGTGGCCTACCGTACTGCTTATATATATACTGTATAATGGACCTGGTGGACACTGTCAGCAGACTGCTAAACTAGTATGAAGAAAAAAAAAGCCACCACAGGTATACAATGTAGATGGATGGATAGTATAGTATTATATTACTTATGGACGACGAGTGCAAATAAATATAATATACTGTATAACAAATAATAACGGACCTGGTGGACACTGTCAGCAGACTGCTAAACTAGTATGAAGAAAAAAAAAGCCACCACAGACAGGAGTGTTTTTCAGGCAGACAAATGTATACTGGACTGGTGGTCACTGTCAGCAAAACTGTGCACTGTACTCCTGCTATAACTGCTCCCCAGTCCCCACAATTAGGCAGTGTGAGCAGTGCACTCAGCACAGATATATCATGCAGCAGTGCAGCACACTGAGTGAGCACAGATATGGTGGAGCGTTTTTTTCAGGCAGAGAAACAAACAAAGGATTAAACTCACTGGTGGTATAATCAATTCAAAACCCTGCACTGTACTCCCTAACAGCTGCTCCCCGTCCCCAATCCTCCCCACAATTATAAGTAAGTCACTCAGTCTTTATACTCAGTCTTTTTCTACTATAACGGAGAGGACGCCAGCAACGTCCTCTTCCTATCAATCTCAATGCACGTGTGAAAATGGCGGCGACGCGCGGCTCCTTATATAGAATCCGAATCTTGCGAGAATCCGACAGCGGGATGATGACGTTCGGGCGCGCTCGGGTTAACCAAGCAAGGCGGGAGGATCCGAGTCGCTCGGACCCGTGAAAAAAAAGGTGAAGTTCGGGCGGGTTCGGATCCCGAGGATCCGAACCCGCTCATCACTAATATAAATGTACGTAAAGTACAGTATATTCCCCCAATGGCCTGGGACTACGGCAGGCAAGTGTCCCCATTTTACACATTACGGCAGGCACATGCCCCCGTTTTACACAGCACGGCAGGCACGTGTCCCCATTTTACACAGTACTGCAGGCACGTGTCCCCATTTTACACATTGCAGCAGGCACGTGTCCCCATTTTACACAATACGGCAGGTAAGAGTCCCCATTTTACACATTGCGGCAGGCACATGTCCCCATTTTACACATTGCAGCAGGCACGTGTCCCCATTTTACACAATATGGTAGGCAAGAGTCCCCATTTTACACATTGTGGCAGGCACGTGTCCCCATTTTACACATTTTGGCAGGCATGTGTCCCCATTTTACACAGTACGGCAGGCACATGTCCCCATTTTACACATTGCGACAGGCACATGTCCCCATTTTACACATTGCGGCAGGCACGTGTCCCCGTTTTACACAGCATGGCAGGCACGTGTCCCCGTTTTACACAGCACGGCAGGCACGTATCCCCATTTTACACAGTACGGCAGGCAAGAGTCCCCATTTTACACATTACGGCAGGCACGTGTCCCCATTTTACACAGTACAGCAGGCAAGTGTCAAGTGGGGGGGGGGAGGAAGGGAGAGGGAGGGGGGAGAGAGATATACAACTTACATTTCAAGAAGATCTTCCAGCTCCTCGGGGCGGGCCGCCTCTCCTTCCTCGCGCCGGCCGCCGGCACCTCCTCTTTCCAGCTTGGCTCCCCCTCCTCTTCCCAGGTACTTCTGCTCTGGGGGCGGAGTTTTTCAGATTGATGCGGTTGTGTCGTGACGTCACGACGCAACTGCGTCATTCTGTGAAACTCCGCCCCCTGAGCAGGAGTACTCGGGAAAAGGGAGGAGGGGGGAATCTGGGACCTGTAAAGTGCCGCTGCGGGTGCCCCGTGCGGTTGCACGGCTCACCTGCCGCAATAAACGGCACTGCTGATAATGATAGCACCAAGCATTAACTAGTCAGTTATGATTGACTGTTTGCATTTGACCCCTTCCTCTGAAAGTACTTCAACCTATAGCTTTATACAGGGCCGTAACTAGAGGTGTTTGAGCAGAGCCAAGGGCGCGGGACCCTGTGGGGGTACCATTGCTGCCTCATGGCTGCTGCATTAGGCTAGCAGAGTGACTGGAATGGCACCCTAAAGCCACTATTGCTGTTGCAGCTTGTACAGCTGCAGGCAGTGCTGTACTTCCTGATGCTGATGGCCCCACCGCCTCAGCATGACCTCATGTTGTCCCATGTTCAGGCGGTGGGTTGCCACAGGGCACAGTGCTGACCTGCTCCGGCACTGGCCTTTTGTCAGATCCAGATTAAGAGGCCTATTCATGAAGCAGTGAAAAGAGTAGAGAAGTGAGCCTGTGGAGAAGTTGCCCATGGCAACCAATCAGCTTTGAAGTAACCTTTATGATTTGCATACTATACAATTGTGCGGAGCAGCTGATTGGTTGCCGTGGGCAACTTCTCCACAGGATCATTTCCCCGCTCTTTTCACTGCTTCATGACTAGACCCCTGAGATTTTCTGAGGCCCCAGGCAAGATACTAGTTAACCACTTAACTGACTATTTATTTCGCCAAAAAACGCTCCGAAAATGTCGGGGGGTTTTCTATGAGTGAATTAGGTGAAGAAAATGGATTTAACCCTATCCCAAATGATTTTAGTTAAAAAAAGAAATTTTCCCCCCCAAACATCGAAACATCGATCCGTAACACTGCGACCATCAGAACATCGGGAACATTGTGACCATCGCAGCTTTTATTTTGAAAACCGGGACAGCCTCCAGGTATACAGGGGGGTTCTGGGGTTGGCTTGGGAGGGTTAAATTAAACTCCCCAGTGGCTGCCATTGTCTGCAGCCACTGAGGAGGGGTATCCTGCCGTGCTGACCGATCAGCAGTGATTGGCAGCACGGCAATCAGTAGGGGAGAGTGCAGGGAGGCAGAGGGACCTTCTGGTCCCCCTGACAGAAGCAGAAGAGGGAAGTTTCCCTTCCGTGACGCTGCTAACACTCTCTATCTGACTGCTCGCATCCTGTGCGACCAGGTCAAATAGAGCACTTGCAGGCATGGTCGCATCTGATGCGACCATGCCAGGCAAGTGTTTAAGGGTCACCACCTCCATTTATAGCACTCTTTTACCCTATGCTCACTGATCACTATACACGAGTCACACTTATATCACGCACTTGATACACGCTGATCAATTTACACAGATCACACAACAGATACACACTGATTTCTATACACAGGTCACACCGATATCACACTTCTACTGTAATACACACTAATCACTATGTACAAGTCTCACCAAAATTACTTTTACTTATTATTAATTTTCTACAGTCCTGTTGTCAATAACAGGTCACTGCGTGTGTCAAACACATACAGGTAAGAGTTACCGTACAGTTGGCTCAGCCATAGTTGGGATTGTTGCTACTCTTACTTCTATCACCTTTATAGTAGTGATGCACTGCTTTAGTATTACCTAGTGAGATTATTTGATGTATTCTGCCAATGCTACACAATACTTTTCAGATTTCAAGTTTAGTGGCAGCTGCAGCCTGCAGCTGCAAATAATTGCATTGCCCCCTAAAGACCAGAGAAAATATATACTTATTATCACTACTGCAATGTGTCACTTGACCATTTATTTACAGTGAAGCAGAGTTGTGGAGATAAACTCAGCTTATTGTAAAACCTTTATAAATGAACTAGGTGATTCATCGCGCCCTACGGGCGCTCTTCACACCGTCGTAAGGTGCTACGCCCCCGTATTCTTGATGGAAAAGTGAAGGTGTAGAATAGGTGTTGTATACTTTGTTGTGGAGGAATGGGAGGTTTGTTTGTGGGTAGATGTAGTATCAGGGCCGAAACTAGGGGGGGGCTAGGGGGGCAGGCGACCTGGGCGCCGGATTGGAGGGGGCGCCGAGACCCCCTAACACCCGCCGCGGCACTTTTAGACTTTGAAACCCCCTTCTCCCGAGTGCCCAGCTCGGGGGGCGGGGTTTCACGGAATGACGCGATTGCGTTGTGACGTCACGGCGCAAACGCGTCATTCCACGAAACCCCGCCGGAGGAGGGAGAAGGGGGAGCCGCGCAGACGAGGAGGGAGAGGCGGCTGAAGAGCGGCGAGAACCGCTTCAAATGTAAGTCAGCCCCTCTCCCTTCCTCTCTCTCTCTCTCTCTCTCCCTCCACCACCTGCCGCAATGTGTAAAATGGGGACCTGTGCCTGCCGCAATGTGTAAAATGGGGACACTTTTTCCTGCCGCAATGTGTAAAATGGGGACACTTGCCAGCGTACTGTGTAAAATGGGGACCTGTGCCTGCCGCAATGTGTAAAATGGGGACACTTGCCAGCGTACTGTGTAAAATGGGGACCTGTGCCTGCCGCAATGTGTAAAATGGGGACACTTTTTCCTGCCGCAATGTGTAAAATGGTGACACTTTTTCCTGCCGCAATGTGTAAAATGGGGACACTTTTTCCTGCCGCAATGTGTAAAATGGGGACACTTGCCAGCGTACTGTGTAAAATGGGGACACGTGCCTGCCGCAATGTGTAAAATGGGGACACTTTTTCCTGCCGCAATGTGTAAAATGGGGACACTTGCCAGCGTACTGTGTAAAATGGGGACACGTGCCTGCCGCAATGTGTAAAATGGGGACACTTTTTCCTGCCGCAATGTGTAAAATGGGGACACCTGTCTGCCGCAATGTGTAAAATGGGGTCACCTGTCTGCCGCAATGTGTAAAATGGGGAATGGGGACACTTGCCTGTCGTACTGTGTAAAATGGGGACACTTTTTCCTGGATATGAAATTTATGTTAGAAAAGGCAATTTTTCAGGTAAAAAAGTTCTGAAAGAGATATATATATATATATATATATATATATATAAGATTTTTATTCATTTATTTATTTATTTAAAAAAAAAATTATTATTATTTTTATTTATTTATTGTAAAAGAAATGTATTTATTTTTTTGCGGGGGGGGGGGGGGGTGTCTAATGACTACCTTGCCCCGGGTGACAAAAATCCTAGTTTCGGCCCTGGTAGTATGACGAAAGGGAATGTGATGGTGAATGGGGTGCAGGGTCTTGTGAGTGGGTGAACACTGTCTTCTGGGTAGGAATTTGGTCAAGGGGTGTGGGCTTGGTGAGGTTTTAGGAGGTGTGGTAGTTGGAGTGGGATGTGTGTGATGTAGGGAGAGTTTGTTGGAAGGTGGCATGTCTGCGTGTTTTATCTTTTGGGTGCTTTGTGTAGGGTATTGTGGTGTGTGGGTGGGAGTTTGAGGGGGCAGGGGGGGAAAGAATTGGCATGTTGGTGCTTGTGTGTGTGACGGGTGCATTGTGGGAAAAGTGTTGTGGTGATGGGTTGACAGAATGCATGGCCTGTATAGGGAGGGAGGTGGGTGTGTAGTAGGGGTAGTGTGTTGTTGTGCAGGATTGTGGAAGGTAATGTGGGTGTTGGAGTGTAATTGTAGAGGGGTAAGTGGTTGTGTGTGTGGGTTACTAAAAAGGGGTTGAGTAGTGATGTATTGTGTTTGCGGAATAGCGTGGGGGTGGGTGGCTGCTGCTATACTGGATGTATTGGTCTAGGGGTGAGGGATGGGGGTGGTGACAGGATGTGCAGTGTGTGATGGAGTTGTGGGTGGTAGGGGGATGGAGTTGGAGGTGTGCATGGGTGGAGTGTATTGATATGTGATGAATGGGTGGAGGGTATTTTTTTAGGGGTGGTAGGGGCGTGTGCAGGGAAGGTATGGGCATTAGGTGAAGGTAGAGGTAATTGTATTTGTGGGGGGGTGGGGGGTGAGACACTGATGGGCCATACACCCCCCACCCCGACGTCTGCATAAGTGAGCAGCATACACTGGCCACCCTAACCCCATAGCACCAAACCCACCTGGGTGACAATCCCAGGAACACCTCCCACATCCACCCGTGGTAGGGCTACGTACTAGGGGTGGGTAGACAGTGTAAATGTTGATTTACTTACAGGACTAAAAAGCAACACTTTGAAAAGACATTCAATACACTTTAAATGGAGCCGCTGCGGCCGCTGTGATCAATCCTTAGCTTACATACTTTTTACCCAGTTTGCGTACAAAGCCCCGTACCATGTACGCACTTTGCAGACAAACGCCGCGATGGTCGTACAAAGTACACGTGGTGCGTACACACACAAAGACACGCAGTGAGCACTTTGCAGCTACACGTGTGACTAGATTACACTTATATAACATTAGCAGGGAAAGAGAGACACGACACCAATTTGTATTTCAAAGACTATGTTGGGATCTGACCCACCAACGGTTCTTTACTAGCAGGGGGTTACAATAATAACAATACAATACAATAAGAAAATGGCTACAGTCAATGGTATATACATTTGGTTTCGCCTGCGCTTCCCGGTCCGGTCCTCAGTCATCAAGGGTAATGACCTTCAGAGATTGTGAAAGTGACCTGGCCTGCAGCTGGCTTTTTATATATTTGTCCAAAACCTAACACAATGGAAACTATAATCTTTGTCCATTGGACACAGGGATGGTCATTTACAGTACAGGAGAGGTCATAGGTCGGTTTGAATAGGTGAGCGATGTCTGGTCAAGGTGCACTTGCAGATGTTCTCCTCTGGGTTCCCGCCACATATCAAGTGTACAGTAAATACAGTTAATATTTATATTCTGCTCCTGCGCATAACTATTCGCAGGAGCGTGCGATCTTCTGCAAACCAACACCGGAATATTGCTCTTAAAATACCCTACAGCTGGATACCAAACACCACCTTATAACCTAGTTCTGTCCTCTCCTATCCTGTAAAGGTGAATCCCTTTGTTCTTGTACCATTTAAACAAGTGTAACTCGCTGGTGTGGTGTAGGGAGACTATGTGTACACTGTGCACTATTTGGATTAAATATGTAAAGTGTTTTTATGGCTTTTCCATGCGATTACAAACACTACCGTAAATACTCATACCACGCGCTAATACGCAGGGCCGCAGGAGCGACCATATGCAAATTGTGAATATGCGCACGCACGGCAGAACAAGTACGCGCACGGAGGCCATGTGTGTGTAGTTTGTACGTGATGTGTGTACTGAAATATTTTCGACTTGGACAACAGCAGTAGCCCACAGTACCCCTCCGGTCATCTGTATAATGCCACAACGTAGCACACCCACCTTCCCCACCTTGGCGGCACAGACAGGCACAACCAAGAACGCTGCAAACCCCCCACCATGTTTTGGCTTGCAGGTGCACGGGGGACACACAGTGTCGACAACACAGGTGCCACCCTGACGGTTCCTGGCCTCCCCACTACCCAGGGCCGTCTTTCCGTATGGGCTCAATGGGCTCTTGCCCAAGGGCCCCAGGAGTAAAAGGGCCCTAGGCTGATAGCTGAGAGTCCCCTCTTTCCAGGGATACCAGATTTTTTTAAATCGCCCATGGGGAACCGGAGATATCCGACCTCAAATTAGTGGTCCCCATCCAAGCCTGTTAATTGCTCTTCCCAGCCAGATATCTCGGGTTCTGTCTGACTTTAGAGTTTTTCTGAGGGTATAATCCAAAAGCTGCGACTCTCTCCTTTTGGTGGACACCGGCAGCTTGTCTCTACTATGCCCAGAACCAGAAATATCAGCCTTCAAGCAGCTGGTCCCTGCTTCAGCTCCACACGCCTAATATGCAGTGTTAGGATTTCATTGGTGAATTGCTCTGGCACCTGAACTCTAAGCCCTAATTCCCTAGTTTTTTATCCCGTTCAAAGCTAAGAAATATATTTTCAGGAACTTGAGATATCTGCAGTTAAGCAAGCTGCCCTCCCACCAGAAAATTTTAAATATTAAGCCCACTCCACTATCCACCCCTCCCCTACGTATTAAATACCCTCTACCACCCTAAAAGTCATGTACCAGTGCTTCTTCATTCAGCCCAATGCTCCCTTCTACAGTTTAGCCCCATTTGTGCAGTAAAGGAGTAATTAGAAGAAATGACTGCTCCAGGTCCTACATGCTGAGCGGAAGATAGAACACCCCCTACCACCCGCGGGACTTCAAAGCTGCCACTGATAGCACCTCCCACCCCTACCACTGGGGTCCCAGTGCATTGCTGTGCCCAGGGGCCTACACTGCTGTTAAGACAGCACTGCCACTACCCCAGCACAAACTGTGTCATACAGACGACTCCTTTCGACACTGTATCGGGAGCCCCCTTCAGCGCAATGGCGGGACCCAGTGCACTTCCACAGCACCGTCAGCCACACCTGTGTGGTTGCGGGTGACAGGCCTGTTGCCAGTCCTGGCCCCAGTGGCAGTTGTAAAAAGAAATGGCTCCCCTCACAGCAGTATGCACCCACACACCCACCCAGGCAACAACTAAACAGGCACACAATAATAGATGGGCACCCCCCCCCCACAATATTAGTCATCCTCCTCCCCCAATATCAGGCATCCCCCCCATAATATAAGCCACCCGTTTCCCAAAATATCTGCCATTCCATTCTATCCCCCCCCCCCCCAATATTAGCCATCCTGGCAAGGTGGTGAAGAGGCGCGGCTGCTGCCTCGTAAGCCACGGATCTTATTGTGTGGCTTAGTAGTTGGTGGCTGGGTGGGGGTGCGGGTGGATGGTGGTGGGAGGGGAGGGTGTTGGTTGCAATTTGCGCTGGGGGATGCGGGAGTGGGGAGAGCCCTGTCGTCCGCACCCAGACAGTTGCGGGTGATGGGCGTGTGGAAGTGCAGAGGGAGCGGGCGTTGTAGTGAGGGAGGCTGGTGGTAGACTCTCAGCTGGCTGCTTGACATAGTTTGTGCTGTGGTAGTGGGGAGGGGGGAAGCGGTCTGTGCGGGCGGTGTGTAGACGGCGTTTTGCCATGAGTGTGTGTCTGGGGGGCGGCTTCAATCTGATGGATGGTAAGGAGGGTTAGCGGTGGCCTCAGTTGCGGCTGTATGTCCTGCCGTGGTGGGGAAGGTGTGCAGATGAGGGGAGGGGTGGTGTGGGGTGCGCCTGCCTGGGTGGCCATGCTTACCTGGCAGTGTGGGCCGTCTGTGCACTTGGAATGGTGGGTGCAATCTCTGGCTGGTGCTCCCTTCTGCTAGTGGTGTGCTGACACTGGGCAGGGCAGGAGCTGCTAAGTCCGCCCAGGTCTGTGACTCCACCCAGCATTAGATCGCCAGGCACAGAGTCACAGGGCTATTATATAGGAGATGATGCAAATATTTGAGAGTAACAGTTGTGTTCAGTGACCTGACATCAATGATGGAGAACCAGATGGTTTCCCACAATTGATGATCCACAAGCAATTATTTTTTTTATTTTCAAAGGGTCAGGACACGGAGCTTAGTTCTGCTCCCACGAAGCTCCGCCCCTGGGCTCTCATTGGCCTACAGCTTACTGAATTATAAAGCCGGGGTGACCATCAGTGGGTTAAACCATTGATGATTACTTTGCAGATGGTTTCACACGATCGAGGATAACTATGGTGCCATTGATGGTGGCCATTGATGGGTAAGCCACCGATGGCCATACCTACAGTAGTTTTGAGCCCTTCCTTGGAGAAGCTTAGCACATGCTCCTGTGACTCCTGCGATTTGCTGAAATTACAGAGAATGTTCCACCCCTTTTACTCTGCAGCCAGCAAGTAACTCTTGGTAAAGTTCTAGTCCTGGGTAACTTTGTAAGCAAGGACCCATAATTCTATCCTTTAGATCCTTTTGCGTAATAATATTATTGATAATAATAATAATAACAAAGACAATAATAATAATAACAACAATAATATTTTTTTTTTAAATGTGTAATTTGAGTGTCTGGTGGTCCCCATGGCAGCTGCCTGGGTTTACTTGTAAATAATCCAGCCCTGTTTGTGGCTATATTATTTTACTGTGCCACCATTTTTCCAAATATCTTATTTGTCATTTCCATTTGGACTACTGCAGGGAAGGACATTTTCATTTGGTTTATAAAGCGGCAAATAAACACATATCTGGTGACCTTTATATTTAATTACATATATTAATAACAATGTAACAACATTTTTCCCCTCACTTTTTTACATTATTTTTAGAGATGAGCGGGTTTGGTTCTCCGAGAACCGAACCCCCCTAAACGCCACGTGGTTTACACGGGTCCGAGGCAGCCTCGGTTCTTACCGCCTGACTCGGAAAACCCGAACGAGGCAAAATGTCATCATCCGCTATCGGATTCTCGCGAGATTTGGATACCATATAAAGAACCGCGCGTCGCCGCCATTTTCACTCGTGCATTGTCGAGAGAGCGAGAGGACGTGGCTACGTTCTCTGAGTGGAAAGCTCAATATCAGCTCAATATCAGTGCTCAGTATCTGTGCTGCATTGTGGTGACCAGTATACTACAGTACAATATTCCAGTGCTGCATCTCGCTGCCCAGTGTCAGTTCTAGTATCCTCATCAGTGCTCAGCATCAGTGCTCATTGTCTTGTGCTGCATTGTGGTGACCAGTATACTACAGTACAATAGTCCAGTGCTGCATCTCGCTGCCCAGTGTCAGTTCTAGTATCCTCATCAGTGCTCAGTATCACTGCTCATTCTTGTGCTGCATTGTGGTGACCAGTATACTACAGTACAATTGCCCAGTGCTGCATCTCGCTGCCCACTGTCAGTTCTAGTATCATCATCAGTGCTCAGTATCACTACTCATTGTCTTGTGCTGCATTGTGGTGACCAGTATACTACAGTACAATAGCCCAGTGCTGCATCTCGCTGCCCAGTGTCAGTTCTAGTATCCTCATCAGTGCTCAGTATCACTACTCATTGTCCTGTGCTGCATTGTGTGGTGCTCAGTATACTACAGTACATTACTAATAGTCCAGTGTTTTGTGCTGCATCTTGCTGCTGTAGGGTGCTGTGGTAGTGTCCTGTCACTGTGCATAGGTCATCATCATTCCAGTCACAGTGGGGGTGGGGGTGACAATTACAGAGGGCTTTTGTGCTGCTCACTAATACTAGTACAGTGTCTTGTGCTGCATCGTGCTGCTCAGTGTCAGTTCTCTGTAGTATAATCAGTGCTCAGTATAATCAGTGCTCAGTATAATCAGTGCTCAGTATAATCAGTGCGCTGTTAGACGTGCGCCCGTTATCCGCCATTAGTGTAGTGGGATTTTGACAATTGATGAAGTTATTGTGTCCCCGGTACCAAATCCCATCTAGATTCCACTTCGCTAGGCAGGCGATAGCGAGATTTTGCCAATTAATTCCAGTGATTTGGACGTAGCATTACAGTGATTTTACCAATTAATTTCAGTGATTTATAATTATTAATTACAGTGATCTTGCCAAATAATTCCAGTGATTTGGACGTAGCATTACAGTGATTTT
Organism: Pseudophryne corroboree; assembly: GCF_028390025.1. Taxonomy (NCBI): domain Eukaryota; kingdom Metazoa; phylum Chordata; class Amphibia; order Anura; family Myobatrachidae; genus Pseudophryne; species Pseudophryne corroboree. Next base: position 158,015,324 of record NC_086451.1, on the reverse strand, counting down.
ACCAATTAATTTCAGTGATTTATAATTATTAATTACAGTGATCTTGCCAAAAAATTCCAGTGATTTGGACATATAATTCCAGTTGGAATTGTTTGTGTCGCTTGGCTTGGTCATACAGCTACCTCATTGCACCTCTTTGACATCTTTGCATGAGGTGCTGTTTGGGGCCTAGTTTTTGAAAAGTACCCTCCTGTGTGACACTGCCGTATGAGTCCAGGAGTACCGCTGTATTAGTCCTGGGGTACTGCCGTATAAGTCCACCAATTGCAGATTTTTTTTAAAGTGACTGGAACGTGCTGGGGATGCTATCAGTGGACCGAACAATTGCGGCCCACTCTTGACATTCAGCCACTGCGTGAGACTACAAGATGGGCCAGGTGGTTGTGTCACTTAGCTTAGGCCTACAGCAACCTCAGTGCACCTTTTTTTCGTCTTTGCATCATGTGCTGTTAGGGGACTATTTTTTTATACCTGCCCTCCTGTCTGGCACTGCAGTGCCACTCCTAGATGGGCCAGGTGTTTGTGCTGACCACTTGTGTCGCTTAGCTTAGTCATCCAGTGACCTCAGTGCAACCTTTTGGCCTAAAAACAATATTGTGAGGTGTTCAGAATAGACTGAAAATTAGTGATGAGCACCGGAAATTTTTCGGGTTTTGTGTTTTGGTTTTGGGTTCGGTTCCGCGGCCGTGTTTTGGGTTCGAACGCGTTTTGGCAAAACCTCACCGAATTTTTTTTGTCGGATTCGGGTGTGTTTTGGATTCGGGTGTTTTTTTCAAAAAACCCTAAAAAACTGCTTAAATCATAGAATTTGGGGGTCATTTTGATCCCAAAGTATTATTAACCTCAATAACCATAATTTCCACTCATTTTCAGTCTATTCTGAAGACCTCACACCTCACAATATTATTTTTAGTCCTAAAATTTGCACCGAGGTCGCTGGATGACTAAGCTCAGCGACCCAAGTGGCCGACACAAACACCTGGCCCATCTAGGAGTGGCACTGCAGTGTCACGCAGGATGGCCCTTCAAAAAACTACTCCCCAAACAGCACATGACGCAAAGAAGAAAAAAAAGAGGCAAAATGAGTTAGCTGTGTAAGTAAGCTAAGCGACCCTAGTGGCCGACACAAACACCTGGCCCATCTAGGAGTGGCACTGCAGTGTCACGCAGGATGGCCCTTCCAAAAAACACCCCCCAAACAGCACATGACGCAAAGAAAAAAAGAGGCGCAATGAGGTAGCTGTGTGACTAAGCTAAGCGACCCTAGTGGCCGACACAAACACCTGGCCCATCTAGGAGTGGCACTGCAGTGTCACGCAGGATGGCCCTTCAAAAAACTACTCCCCAAACAGCACATGACGCAAAGAAGAAAAAAAAAATGCGCAATGAGGTAGCTGTGTGACTAAGATAAGCGACCCAAGTGGCCGACACAAACACCTGGCCCATCTAGGAGTGGCACTGCAGTGTCACGCAGGATGGCCCTTCCAAAAACTACTCCCCAAACAGCACATGACGCAAAGAAAAATTAAAGAAAAAAGAGGTGCAAGATGGAATTGTCCTTGGGCCCTCCCACCCACCCTTATGTTGTATAAACAGGACATGCACACTTTAACCAACCCATCATTTCAGTGACAGGGTCTGCCACACGACTGTGACTGAAATGACGGGTTGGTTTGGACCCCCACCAAAAAGAAGCAATTAATCTCTCCTTGCACAAACTGGCTCTACAGAGGCAAGATGTCCACCTCATCATCATCCTCCGATATATCACCGTGTACATCCCCCTCCTCACAGATTATCAATTCGTCCCCACTGGAATACACCATCTCAGCTCCCTGTGTACTTTGTGGAGGCAATTGCTGCTGGTGAATGTCTCCACGGAGGAATTGATTATAATTCATTTTAATGAACATCATCTTCTCCACATTTTCTGGATGTAACCTCGTACGCCGATTGCTGACAAGGTGAGCGGCGGCACTAAACACTCTTTCGGAGTACACACTTGTGGGAGGGCAACTTAGGTAGAATAAAGCCAGTTTGTGCAAGGGCCTCCAAATTGCTTCTTTTTCCTGCCAGTATAAGTACGGACTGTCTGACGTGCCTACTTGGATGCGGTCACTCATATAATCCTCCACCATTCTTTCAATGGGGAGAGAATCATATGCAGTGACAGTAGACAACATGTCCGTAATCGTTGTCAGGTCCTTCAGTCCGGACCAGATGTCAGCATCAGCAGTCGCTCCAGACTGCCCTGCATCACCGCCAGCGGGTGGGCTCGGAATTCTGAGCCTTTTCCTCGCACCCCCAGTTGCGGGAGAATGTGAAGGAGGAGATGTTGACAGGTCGCGTTCCGCTTGACTTGACAATTTTGTCACCAGCAGTTCTTTTAACCCCAGCAGACTTGTGTCTGCCGGAAAGAGAGATCCAAGGTAGGTTTTAAATCTAGGATCGAGCACGGTGGACAAAATGTAGTGCTCTGATTTCAACAGATTGACCACCCGTGAATCCTTGTTAAGCGAATTAAGGGCTCCATCCACAAGTCCCACATGCCTAGCGGAATCGCTCTGTGTTAGCTCCTCCTTCAATGTCTCCAGCTTCTTCTGCAAAAGCCTGATGAGGGGAATGACCTGACTCAGGCTGGCAGTGTCTGAACTGACTTCACGTGTGGCAAGTTCAAAAGGTTGCAGAACCTTGCACAACGTTGAAATCATTCTCCACTGCGCTTGAGACAGGTACATTCCACCTCCTATATCGTGCTCAGTTGTATAGGCTTGAATGGCCTTTTGCTGCTCCTCCAACCTCTGAAGCATATAGAGGGTTGAATTCCACCTCGTTACCACTTCTTGCTTCAGATGATGGCAGGGCAGGTTCAGGCGTTTTTGGTGGTGCTCCAGTCTTCTGTACGTGGTGCCTGTACGCCGAAAGTGTCCCGCAATTCTTCTGGCCACCGACAGCATCTCTGCACGCCCCTCTCGTTTTTTAAATAATTCTGCACCACCAAATTCAAGGTATGTGCAAAACATGGGACGTGCTGGAATTTGCCCAGATTTAATGCACACACAATATTGCTGGCGTTGTCCGATGCCACAAATCCACAGGAGAGTCCAATTGGGGTAAGCCATTCCGCGATGATCTTCCTCAGTTGCCGTAAGAGGTTTTCAGCTGTGTGCGTTTTCTGGAAAGCGGTGATACAAAGCGTAGCCTGCCTAGGAAAGAGTTGGCGTTTGCGAGATGCTGCTACTGGTGCCGCCACTGCTGTTCTTGCGGCGGGAGTCCATACATCTACCCAGTGGGCTGTCACAGTCATATAGTCCTGAGCCTGCCCTGCTCCACTTGTCCACATGTCCGTGGTTAAGTGGACATTGGGTACAACTGCATTTTTTAGGACACTGGTGAGTCTTTTTCTGAGGTCTGTGTACATTTTCGGTATCGCCTGCCTAGAGAAATGGAACCTAGATGGTATTTGGTACCGGGGACACAGTACCTCCAACAAGTCTCTAGTTGGCTCTGCAGTAATGATGGATACCGGAACCACGTTTCTCACCGCCCAGGATGCCAAGGCCTCAGTTATCCGCTTTGCAGCAGGATGACTGCTGTGATATTTCATCTTCCTCTCAAAGGACTGTTGGACAGTCAATTGCTTGTTGGAAGTAGTAAAAGTGGTCTTACGACTTCCCCTCTGGGATGACCATCGACTCCCAGCAGCAACAACAGCAGCGCCAGCAGCAGTAGGCATTACACGCAAGGATGCATCGGAGGAATCCCAGGCAGGAGAGGACTCGTCAGAATTGCCAGTGACATGGCCTGCTGGACTATTGGCATTCCTGGGGAAGGAGGAAATTGACACTGAGGGAGTTGGTGGGGTGGTTTGCGTGAGCTTGGTTACAAGAGGAAGGGATTTACTGGTCAGTGGACTGCTTCCGCCCAAAGTTTTTGAACTTGTCACTGACTTATGATGAATGCGCTGCAGGTGACGTATAAGGGAGGATGTTCCGAGGTGGTTAACGTCCTTACCCCTACTTATTACAGCTTGACAAAGGCAACACACGGCTTGACAAATGTTGTCCGCATTTCTGTTGAAATACTTCCACACCGAAGAGCTGATTTTTTTGGTATTTTCACCAGGCATGTCAATGGCCCTATTCCTCCCACGGACAACAGGTGTCTCCCCGGGTGCCTGACTTAAACAAACCACCTCACCATCAGAATCCTCCTGGTCAATTTCCTCCCCAGCGCCAGCAACACCCATATCCTCCTCATCCTGGTGTACTTCAACACTGACATCTTCAATCTGACTATCAGGAACTGGACTGCGGGTGCTCCTTCCAGCACTTGCAGGGGGCGTGCAAATGGTGGAAGGCGCATGCTCTTCACGTCCAGTGTTGGGAAGGTCAGGCATCGCAAACGACACAATTGGACTCTCCTTGTGGATTTGTGATTTCGAAAAACGCACAGTTCTTTGCTGTGCTTTTGCCAGCTTGAGTCTTTTCATTTTTCTAGCGAGAGGCTGAGTGCTTCCATCCTCATGTGAAGCTGAACCACTAGCCATGAACATAGGCCAGGGCCTCAGCCGTTCCTTGCCACTCCGTGTGGTAAATGGCATATTGGCAAGTTTACGCTTCTCCTCCGACAATTTTATTTTAGATTTTTGAGTCCTTTTTTTACTGATATTTGGTGTTTTGGATTTTACATGCTCTGTACTATGAAATTGGGCATCGGCCTTGGCAGACGACTTTGATGGCATTTCATCGTCTCGGCCATGACTAGTGGCAGCAGCTTCAGCACGAGGTGGAAGTCGATCTTGATCTTTCCCTATTTTTGGAACCTCAACATTTTTGTTCTCCATATTTTAATAGGCACAACTAAAAGGCACCTCAGGTAAACAATGGAGATGGATGGATACTAGTATACTTATGGATGGACGAGCGACTGCCGACACAGAGGTAGCTACAGCCGTGGACTACCGTACTGCGTCTGCTGCTAATATAGACTGGATGATAATGATATAAAAAATATATATATATCACTACTGCAGCCGGACAGGTATATATTATATAATGACGGACCTGCTGGACACTGTCAGCACTGCAGACTCCTAAAGTAAGCTACTAGTATCAATAAGATAGAAAAAAAAAAAAAACACCACAGGTAGGTGGTATACAATTATGGATGGACGAGCGACTGCCGACACAGAGGTAGCTACAGCCGTGGACTACCGTACTGCATCTGCTGCTAATATAGACTGGATGATAATGATATAAAAAATATATATATATCACTACTGCAGCCGGACAGGTATATATTATATAATGACGGACCTGCTGGACACTGTCAGCACTGCAGACTCCTAAAGTAAGCTACTAGTATCAATAAGATAGAAAAAAAAAAACACCACAGGTAGGTGGTATACAATTATGGATGGACGAGCGACTGCCAACACAGAGGTAGCTACAGCCGTGGACTACCGTACTGCGTCTGCTGCTAATATAGACTGGATGATAATGATATAAAATATATATATATATATATCACTACTGCAGCCGGACAGGTATATATTATATAATGACGGACCTGCTGGACACTGTCAGCACTGCAGACTCCTAAAGTAAGCTACTAGTATCAAGAAGATAGAAAAAAAAAAACACAACAGGTAGGTGGTATACAATAATTGATGGACGAGCGACTGCCGACACAGAGGTAGCTACAGCCGTGGACTACCGTACTGCGTCTGCTGCTAATATAGACTGGATGATAATGATATAAAAAATATATATATATCACTACTGCAGCCGGACAGGTATATATTATATAATGACGGACCTGCTGGACACTGTCAGCACTGCAGACTCCTAAAGTTAACTACTAGTATGAAGAAGATAGAAAAAAAAAAAAACCCACCACAGGTAGGTATACAATTATGGACGAGCGACTGCCGACACAGAGGTAGCTACAGCCGTGGACTACCGTACTGCGTCTGCTGCTAGTATAGACTGGATGATAATGATATAAAAAATATATATATCACTACTGCAGGACAGGTATAGATTATATAATGACGGACCTGCTGGACACTGTCAGCAGAATGCGTTTATAGAATAAAAAAAAAACACCACACGAGTGTTTAACTTTTTCAGGCAGACAATCACAATATACTTGTGGTCACTGGTCACTGGTCAGTCACACTGGCAGTGGCACTCTGGCAGCAAAAGTGTGCACTGTTAAATATATGTACTCCTGCTATAACTGCTCCCCAGTCTCCCCCACAATTAAGCTGTGTGAGCAGTGAGCACTCAGCACAGTCAGATATACATAGATGATGCAGCACACTGAGGCTGAGCACAGATATGGTATACTGTGTCACTGTGTATCGTTTTTTTTCAGGCAGAGAACGGATTATATTAAATAATAATAAAACTGCACTGGTGGTCACTGGTCAGTCACTAGTAAACTCTGCACTCTCTGAGTACTCCTAAGCTCCAGTAAATCAAGTGTCTCACTCTCACTATCTATTTCTATTCTAAACGGAGAGGACGCCAGCCACGTCCTCTCCCTATCAATCTCAATGCACGTGTGAAAATGGCTGCGACGCGCGGCTCCTTATATAGAATCCGAGTCTCGCGATAGAATCCGAGCCTCGCGAGAATCCGACAGCGGGATGATGACGTTCGGGTGCGCTCGGGTTAGCCGAGCAAGGCGGGAAGGTTCGAACCTGCCTCGGACCCGTGTAAAAAGGCTGAAGTTCGGGGGGGTTCGGATTCCGAGGAACCGAACCCGCTCATCACTACTGAAAATGAGTGGAAATTCTGGTTATTGAGGTTAATAATACTGTAGGATCAAAATTACCCCCAAATTCTATAATTTAAGCTGTTTTTTTAGTTAAAAAAAAAAACGAATCCAAAATGCACTCAAACCCGACAAATTCTTAAGGGAGGTTTTGCCAAAACGCGTCCGAATCCAAAGCACGACCGCGTAACCGAATCCTGAAACAAAACACAAAACCCGAAAAATGCCCGCTGCACATCTCTAATTATTTTGGGTACAAATAGGGTAATTAGTATTTATATTTCAGTACTGACACTGGACCTGATTCACATGTGGTCACTATTTTGATATTTATGCAGCTGAGCGATTATCGGTGGACTGCGCATGCATCTTAGCTGCAATGCTCATGTTCAGTGCTTGATTTGGTATAAAAGGCTACTACACTTGCAGTGAGGATTTATTCACAAATAATTGACAGATGGCCATTTTGTGGAAGGAACTGAAGTGGCGACAAAAACGCTGGCATGATTATTTTGTATCTGCCTTCATCTGCGATCCCATAAGCAGAAAACATTTCACCACGGTCTTCATTCCTGCAGCCATTCTGCGTGACCATAGGGTTACTCAGAATGGTTGATCATTGAAGGATCTGCAAACACTGCTGCGTATTTGTACGCAGGTGCTTGGATCTGGGAGACTACCGATGGGTGGCTTTAGCATATTTTCGCACAGCAGCTGCATAAAAAAATCACAGTTGTGATTGCATTAGTGACCACATCTGAACCAAGCCCACTGTCAGGACTCATACCTGCACTATAGTTGAGCATAAAATACATGTATGCATATGTGCACGCAGGAGCGGTTTCCGAGTACCTGGAAACCTCCCTGGCCACTAAACTATCACGCAGCAGTTTACAGATTTTTTTAAATTTATTTTTGTTTAATATATTTTGTTTTCCGGAGCGCTGAGTCTTAGACAGTGCGTCGGGTCCCAGCAAGGCTGAGACGCGCTGAGAGGCTGGCTACTGGAATGTAGGGGGAGCAGCTCCTCAGGCACATCACATGTTGGAGCTTGAGATGGCAAGAGGCGCATTGTAGTGGCGCAGTCTTCTCCTGTGTCTTCACTCACACTGACTCCAGAGCAGCAAGGAGATGTGGGCGTCATTATTTCATATTAAATTATTCTCTCCTTGGTGGGGGGGGGGGGGGGGGGGCAGGGGTAAGGATGGTCATGGTGCCTGTCTGCTGTCCATCTACGGGGTGGGGTGGTCGTGGTGCCTGTGTACTATCTATGTGGAGGAGGTGGGGGGGGGAGTCATGGTTCCTATGTGCTATATGTCTATGTGGAGGAGGGGGGTGTCATGGTGCCTGGAGGAGGGGAAAGCCATGGTTTCCTGTGTGCTGAATTTCTATGTGGAGGAGGAGGGGGAGTCGTGGTTTCTGTGTGCTGACTGTCTATGTGAGGATGGCGGAATCATTGTTCCTGTGTGCTGACTGTCTATGTGGGAAGGGGGGGGGGGGGAGTCATAGTTTCTGTGTGCTGTTGTGGCGCCTGTGTGCTGACTGTCTATTTAGGAAGGGGGTCCGTGGTACCTGTGCTGTCTATGAATCTATGTGAGGGAGGGGGGGTAGTCATGGTACCTGTGTGCTGGCTTTCTATGTGGGTGGGGGGGGCATGGTGCCTGTGTGATATCTATCTATGTAGGGGGGATGGGCGTGGTTCCTGTGCTGTCAGTCTATGGAGGGGGTCTTGGTGCCTGTGTACTGTCTATCTATGTAGGGGGGGTCTTGGTAACTGTGTGCTGTCTATCTATTACTTTTTTTTCCATTGGTCTGTAATCAATTATTTGGAAACCCCCCTGTCAAAATCCTGCGTTTGCCACTGGTATGCATTTACTGTATATGCTTTGGTGTGTTTGGAGCTGGACCATAGTTAATCTACTTTTTAAGTCTCATCCGAAGAGGAAACGCTGCTTGCCACTTTGGGGGACAGGGTTTGGCTGTCAGTCACTAAGCCACACCCCAATAATGTTGTGATTTGAGGGGTCTGCAGGGAGGGGTGGGGCTAAATTATGCAAATTTGCATCATTTAGCCCAAATCCCTCCACACAGAATCCCAGGTATAAGCTCCTCATCCTGCCCTCTTCACTAGGAAGCGCCAGGGAATTGACCACTCTTCCATGGGTGCGGGGGATTGTAGGGGAGTCTCCCGAAACTTGTGGGAGGGTAGGCAAGTATGAGCTGAACATTGGGGTAGATGTACTAAGCCTTAGATAGTGATAAAAGTGAGAGAGATAAACTACCAACCAATTGGCTACTGTCATTTTTCAAACACAGCATGTAACATGGCAGTTAGGAGCTGATTGGCTGGTACTTTATTTCTCTCCACTTTCTCACTCTCCAGGGGGTATAGTTAATAAATTTTCAGAATTAAAGATGTTGCCCATATTAACCAATCAGATTCTAGCTATTATCTTGTAGATGGTGCTAGATAAATGATAAGTAGAATCTGAGTGGTTGCTATGGGCAAAATCTCCACTTCTTTAGTGAATACACCCCCAAGGTTTAGTATATGTCCCCCTCCATTGAGATACTGTATGTGTGACTCATAAACACACATATAAAAACTACAGTTTTCCTGCTGTCTTAGGAGGCTTTTCAGTAAGGATGGCAAATTCTGCTTTTTAGGGTAAGGCCGCACAGCATGCTAAATGGCCTGCCCAGTGGCTGCGGCCACAATTTAGTTGCGGTCACAGCAACTGTGGATGACCCCCCTGCATATACAGGCAGCTGCTTGTGACATCATGCAGCTCCCCGAAAACGCAGCCGATCCTCCCATGTTTTGCCCATACCGCCCCCACAACGATCCATCACCACCCCATGAACACCTTTGCCTGTCAATCAGGCAGTGGCGGTAGCAGCAAATGCGATCAGATCACATTGGCTGCTAGCACTTAAGCAGGATGGGAGCTGTAAGTGCGCACTAGCACTGCCATTGAGGTTAGTGTGGTTGCATCGATTAGCAATGTGACCTGAGAATAACCCCCATAGTACATTTAGTACATTTATGTTCAGGACACAAAACTTTGTCCAGTGGTGAGTGAGTTCCCATATGTGTATCATTCATTTTCACCTTATTGCCAATGTAGGTGGTCATTCCGAGTTGATTGCTAGCTGCATTCGTTCGCTGTGCAGCGATGAGGCAAAAAAATGTCAGTTCTGCTTATGCGGCACAATGCGCACGCGCAAAGTAATATTACAACGAACGATGTTGTTTCACACAAGGTCTAGCGAAGCTTTTCAGTCGCACTGCTGGCCGCAGAGTGATTGACATGAATTGGGCATTTCTGGGTGTTAACTGACCGTTTTAAGGGAGTGTTCGTAAAAACGCAGGCATGCCAGGAAAAACGCAGGCGTTGCTGGCCGAACGCAGGGCGTTTTTGTGACATCAAAACAGGAACTGAGCAGTCTGAGGTCATCGCAAGCGCTGAGTAGGTATTGAGCTACTCTAAAACTGCAAAAAAAAATTATGCCGCCGCACTGCGATCATTTCGTTCGCACTTCTGCTAAGCTAAAATACACTCCCAGTAGTAGGTGGCATAGCATTTGCACGGCTGCTAAAAACTGCTAGCGAGCAAACAACTCGGAATGACCACCTTAAAAACTACATTTGCCTCTTTGGGTATTCATATACATATTCCATTTCCATTCTATTTGCAATACAAAAAGGTATTCTTCTGACACAGCAAATAAGTGTGCATTCTAAATGTGTAGTCAAATTATCTCTTTAACAAGGTTTAGTGCCACAAAATGTTGTCTCTTATTTTTCCCTAGAACTCTCTCTCAGCAGTTTAACATTGTAATGTGTATTATACTCTTTCTACAGACAAGGCTGGAAATGGACAAATACCTTCTGGGTCATGCCACTCCTTTGCAGATACTTGCAGACAAAAAATACAGAAGGGAAAGTGCTTCAGTTGTCGATGAATTCTTTGAAGCTGAAAAGCCGCCCCAGGCTCCATACAGTCTAAACATCAATGTAATTTTGCCAGACACGTCTCACCTTCGTACAGGTTTATACCGGCCATCAAAGACTTTCACTGTACTCCCACAAATAAAAACTGAGCCAGATATTGAATACCCCCAGTCATGCTCTGCTTCCCTGACCCAAACTCTGCCAGATTTCACCAGTGTGTTTAGTATGCCCCATTCTGTAGCAGTCAACAACATATTTATAAAGCAGGAAGCATCTTCAGAAGTTCCACTGTCAACCAGTGACACACCGCAGACTCATCTTTACCATATGTCTGTAGCCAATGATGCACTAAACTTGGTCCAGTCTAATGGAAACACATCTATAGTAAATGCAGTTAATGGAACTACCATGACAACAGTCAACAGAAGCCCACCTTCTCTGACACAGTCTACAAGGCAAAACGTTGGAAAACAGTTCCAGTGCTTGAGTCAAGATGGTGTTCTGGTTTCTGGGCAGCTTTACCAGTCTTCATCTGTCACTTTACCACCTTCACCACCTAATTCTCAGCCAGGGAGTCCTGAAAACCAGCCAGAAATGATCAACACAATATCTCCACCTCCACCATATGAGGCTACATTTGGACTGGAACTAGTACAAGCCCAACCAGTTCACACTGTGCAAAATCCATTGGTGTCGGTGATACCACAAGGACAAGTGATTATGGCAGTCCCCAGGTACAATCGACGAAATAACCCAGAACTAGAGAAAAGACGAATCCATCACTGTGATTATCCAGGTGAGCATATACTGTATATATAAGATGAAATGCTTCTACTTCAAACATTTATATCAGAAATGTATCCCAAAAATGGAGACATAGGGGTATATTTACTAAAATTCGTATTTTCCCGTTTGAGGTCAAAGTTCAATTACGAATGACATCGAAAGTGTAAAGTTGCAACTTTTTGAAATTATTACAACTAATTTACTAAGCTGCCGTATTCTGCATTTTCGGTTTTTCCGATTTCGATGTCATTCGTTTTTTTTGGCAGTGTTTTACGGGAGTGACTTGTAAAACACTGCCGACTTTAATACAATGAATCTCTGCCGGATCTGAGAGATCCATGCTGGGCTTTATTGTGCACCTTATAAAAATAATAAAAAATGTTTAAAAGTAAAAAAAAAAAATTGCGTGGGGTCCCCCCTCCTAAGCCAAACCAGCCTCGGGCTCTTTGAGCCGGTCCTGGTTGCAAAAATATGGGAAAAAAATTGACAGGGGTTCCCCCATATTTAAACAACCAGCACCGGGCTCTGCGCCTGGTCCTGGTTCCAAAAATACGGGGGACAAAAAGCGTAGGGGTCCCCCGTATTTTTGAAACCAGCACCGGGCTCCACTAGCTGGACAGATAATGCCACAGCCTGGGGTCACTTTTATACAGTGCCCTGCGGCCGTGGCATTAAATACCCAACTAGTCACCCCTGGCCGGGGTACCCTGGAGGAGTGGGAACCCCTTCAATCAAGGGGTCCCCCCCTCCAGCCACCCAAGGGCCAGGGGTGAAGCCCGAGGCTGTCCCCCCCATCCAAGGGCTGCGGATGGGGGGCTGATAGCCTTTGTTAAAAGAGTTGAATATTGTTTTTAGTAGCAGTACTACAAGTCCCAGCAAGCCTCCCCCGCAAGCTGGTACTTGGAGAACCACAAGTACCAGCATGCGGCGGAAAACCGGGCCCGCTGGTACCTGTAGTACTACTACTAAAAAAATACCCCAATAAAGACATAACACACACACCTTGACAGTAAAACTTTAATACATACATCCACACCAACATACATACATACTTACCTATGTACCCACGCAGGTCGGTCCTCTTCTCCATGTAGAATCCATGGGGTACCTGTTGAAAAAATTATACTCACCAAATCCAGTGTAGAAGGCTCCTCGTGAAATTCATTTGTAATCCACGTACTTGTAAAAATAAAAAAACGGAGACCCGACCTCGAACTGAAAGGGGCCCCATGTTTTCACATGGGACCCCTTTCCCCGAATGCCAGGAACCCCCTCTGACTTATGTCTAAGAGGGTTCCATCAGCCAATCAGGGAGAGCCACATTGTGGCACCCTCCTGATTGGCTGTGTGCTTCTGTACTGTATGACAGGCAGCACGCGGCAGTGTTACAATGTAGCGCCTATGCGCTCCATTGTAACCAATGGTGGGAACTTTGTGGTCAGCGGTTGACCAAGAGTAACCTCACCGCTGACCGCAAAGTTCCCACCATTGGTTACATTGTAACACTGCCGCGATTGGCTGATGGAACCCTCTTAGACATAAGTCAGAGGGGGTTCCTGGCATTCGGGGAAAAAGGGGTCCCATGTGAAAACATGGGACCCCTTTCAGTTCGAGGTCGGGTCTCCGTTTTTTTATTTTTACAAGTACGTGGATTACAAATGGATTTCACGAGGAGCCTTCTACACTGGATTTGGTGAGTATAATTTTTTCAACAGGTACCCCATGGATTCTACATGGAGAAGAGGACCGACCTGCGTGGGTACATAGGTAAGTATGTATGTATGTTGGTGTGGATGTATGTATTAAAGTTTTACTGTCAAGGTGTGTGTGTTATGTCTTTATTGGGGTATTTTTTTAGTAGTAGTACTACAGGTACCAGCGGGCCCGGTTTTCCGCCGCATGCTGGTACTTGTGGTTCTCCAAGTACCAGCTTGCGGGGGAGGCTTGCTGGGACTTGTAGTACTGCTACTAAAAACAATATTCAACTCTTTTAACAAAGGCTATCAGCCCCCCATCCGCAGCCCTTGGATGGGGGTGACAGCCTCGGGCTTCACCCCTGGCCCTTGGGTGGCTGGAGGGGGGGGGACCCCTTGATTGAAGGGGTTCCCACTCCTCCAGGGTACCCCGGCCAGGGGTGACTAGTTGGGTATTTAATGCCATGGCCGCAGGGCACTGTATAAAAGTGACCCCCGGCTGTGGCATTATCTGTCCAGCTAGTGGAGCCCGGTGCTGGTTTCAAAAATACGGGGGACCCCTACGCTTTTTGTCCCCCGTATTTTTGGAACCAGGACCAGGCGCAGAGCCCGGTGCTGGTTGTTTAAATATGGGGGAACCCCTGTCAATTTTTTTCCCATATTTTTGCAACCAGGACCGGCTCAAACAGCCCAAGGCTGGTTTGGCTTAGGAGGGGGGACCCCACGCATTTTTTTTTAACAAATTAACACTTTCCCACCCCTTCCCAAAGATAAACATGCACGGATCTCATGGATCCGTGCATGCCTATCCAATCACGGTAAAAAAAAGCAGGTCTGTTTTATTTTAGCACTTTATTACGATTTGTATTTTTTCACGGCAGTGTTTGGTTATTTTGTGATTTGCACTTTTTAGTAAATTACCGAGTTCTACCAATTTGCAGGTGTATTTGACCGATGGTGTATTCATTCGTATTTTTAAGATTGGACTTCAAAAAAAATACGAATGCCCTCATCACTGCCGAGATTTTTCCTTAGTAAATTCACGAGATGACACTTTGAAGAAAAAACGGCATCTCGGTCAAAATCGGGACCTTAGTAAATATACCCCATAGATTTGAAACAAATAAAGCATGCCTGGAATCTTTTGATGACTCTTCATTTGTAATTTTTCCAATATAAACATATGGTGGGGAAAAAAAAGACAATATAAATGTTATCCTTCGCTCATACACCATTGTTAGATATGGGAAGCTGGTTATCCAGAAATTGCACAGAGCAGAGTGCATGCTGGGACACAGAGGTATAAAGTGTGAGCTGTAAATAATACAGCAATACATGTGTGTGTGTGTGTGTGTGTGTGTGTATATATATATATATATATATATATATATATGTTGTGTGCATGGTACTTGCTATTACTTTTTGTTATTAAATTAAAAAACAATTTTAACATTTTTGTAACCTGTATTAAGTTTGTGTTATGATTTTTACTCAGGCTGTACAAAAGTCTATACCAAGAGTTCACACCTCAAGGCACATCAAAGAACACACACAGGTAATAATATGAATGTACAGCAGCGTGCATGTTGTTCTGCCCATTAGTAACTGCATTGAGACATAACTGTATGCATCATCTTTAACTATAGCAGACTTTCTCAGACCCTCTAATGTTGGTATGTTCTGTTGTGTATCACTTTATCCCAAGAATCTCCCCCTAGGGATGCATGACAAATTGTGGACCTCTTGTCTATAATATATCTCTCTGTAATTTAAATATGCTGGAAAACTAATTTTGCCTTTTTAAAATAAAAGGCACAATGTTCCCAGTCAGGATTTGGTTTGTAAGAACAGAGAGTACTTGCCCAGGGTCCCTGTCTAACTATGGGTTTTTCTTTATTGATTTTTAAAATTCATGTCACTTAGCCAATACGTGTAGTGTATGAGTTTGGATAAGTGATTTTAGAAGTCAACTAGCACATAGTCATGTAGCCCAGTGATTCACTTAGTCTGAATGGGCATGGAATGTTGGCAGGCATGCCAACCTGGCCTTGAAGCAACCTACAGTAGATTCAATGCAGCCTAAGCCACAGAACAACGAGGAATGCAGGAGCAGAATGATACAATTCTAGTGCCTCAGTTACTGAAACATAAAGCTATTTTAGAGGATAAATGATTCAAAATCTGGTGACTTCATTATGTAGTCACAGGGGAATGTCTTTAATGTGGGGAGGTCTAGATGAGGTCGTGCCTGCACATTAATATATACTGGCAACATGTGGGCTGATCAAGGAGTCTATATACTAAGCATTGGAAAGAGATCAAGTGGAAGGATATAAAGTTCCAACCAATCATCTCCTAACTGTAATTTCTCTAACGTCCTAGTGGATGCTGGGAACTCCGTAAGGACCATGGGGAAAAGCGGGCTCCGAAGGAGGCTGGGCACTCTAGAAAGATCTTAGACTACCTGGTGTGCACTGGCTCCTCCCACTATGACCCTCCTCCAAGCCTCAGTTAGATTTCGTGCCCGGCTGAGGTTGGATGCACACTAGGGGCTCTCCTGAGCTCTTAGAAAGAATCCCATAAAAATCGGGAGAATAGGCCGCGAAAAAGGGGCGGAGCCTATCTCCTCAGCACACTGGCGCCATTTTTCCCTCACAGCTCGGCTGGAAGGAAGCTCCCTGGCTCTTCCCTGCAATTCTACAGTACAGTAAGAGGGAAAAGAGAGGGGGGGCATTAAAATTGGCACTGTATACAGTATATTATATAAAAAGCAGCTATTAGGGACATAACTCAGTTAGTCCCTGTATATATATAGCGCTCTGGTGTGTGCTGGCATACTCTTACTCTGTCCCCCCAAAGGGCTTTTGTGGGTCCTGTCCTCTATTTGAGCATTCCCTGTGTGTGTGGAGTGTGTCGGTACGGCTGTGTCGACATGTTTGAGGAGGATAATGATGTGGAGGGGGAGCAGATGCCTTTAGCAGGGATGTCACCCCCTGGGGGTCAGACACCTGAGTGGATGGTATTATGGCAGGAAATGAGTGCACGTATAGACTCCTTACATAAAAAATTTGACGACAGGCCGACTGTGGGACAGCCGAGTCTTCAGCTCGTGCCTGTCCAGGTGTCTCAAAAGTCATCAGGGGCTCTGAAACGCCCGTTATCTCAGGTGGCACAAGTAGATGTCGACACGGATACTGACACCAGTGTCGACGACGATGAGTCAAATTTAATGCCCGTTAAGGCCATTCACTGCATGATTGAGGCAATGAAAGAGGTGTTAAATATTTCTGATTTACATCCAGGTACCACAAAAAAGGGTATTATGTTTGGGGAGAAAAAACTACCTGTAGTTTTTCCCCCGTCAGATGAATTAAATGAAGTGTGTGAAGAAGCGTGGGCTTCCCCTGATAAGAAATTGGTAATTCCTAAGAAGCTACTAATGGCGTTCCCTTTCCCGCCAGAGGATAGGTTACGTTGGGAAACACCCCCGAGGGTGGATAAAGCGCTCACACGTTTGTCTAAAAAGGTGGCACTACCGTCCCAGGATACGGCCGCCCTTAAGGAACCTGCTGATAGAAAGCAGGAGGCGATCCTGAAGTCTGTATATACACACTCAGGCATTATACTCAGACCAGCTATTGCGTCAGCATGGATGTGCAGTGCTGCCGCTGCGTGGTCAGATAAACTGTCAGAAAATATTGACACGTTAGACAGAGACACGATCCTGCTAACAATTGACCATATAAAAGACTCAGTCTTATACATGAGAGATGCACAGAGGGAAATCTGCCGGCTGGCATCTAAAATAAGTGCATTATCTATCTCTGCTAGGAGATGCTTATGGACTCGCCAGTGGACTGGAGATGCAGATTCCAAAAGGCACATGGAAGTCTTGCCTTATAAGGGGAAGGAATTATTTGGGGATGGTCTCTCCGACCTAGTTTCCACAGCAACGTCTGGGAAGTCAGCATTTTTACCCCATGTCCCCTCACAGCCTAAGAAGGCGCCATTTTTTATCAGGTTCAGTCCTTTCGGTCCCAGAAAAACAAGCGGGGAAAAGGAGGGTCTTTTCTGTCAAGAGGCAGAGGCAGGGGAAAAAGGCTGCAGCAAACAGCAGGTTCCCAGGAACAAAAGTCCTCCCCCGCTTCCTCTTCCAAGTCCGCCGCATGACGGTGGGGCTTCACAGGCGGAGCCAGGTACGGTGGGGGCCCGCCTCAGGAATTTCAGCGATCAGTGGGCCCGCTCACAGGTGGATCCCTGGATCCTTCGAATAGTATCTCAGGGATACAGGCTGGAATTCGAGGCGACTCCACCCCGCCGTTTCCTAAAATCCGCCTTGCCGATTGCTCCCTCAGACAGGGAGGCGGTGCTAGCAGCGATTCACAAGCTGTATTCCCAGCAGGTGATAATCAAGGTACCCCTACTTCAACAAGGCCGGGGTTACTATTCCACACTATTTGTGGTGCAGAAACCGGACGGTTCGGTGAGACCCATTTTAAATTTGAAATCCTTGAACACATACATAAAAAAATTAAAGTTCAAGATGGAATCGCTCAGGGTGGTTATTGCAAGCCTGGACGAGGGGGATTACATGGTATCCCTGGACATCAAGGATGCTTACCTGCATGTCCCCATTTACAATTCTCACCAGGAGTACCTCAGATTTGCGGTACAGGACTGCCATTACCAATTCCAGACGCTGCCGTTTGGACTCTCCACGGCACCGAGGGTATTTACCAAGGTTATGGCGGAAATGATGATACTCCTTCGAAAAAAGGGAGTTTTAATTATCCCATACTTGGACGATCTCCTAATAAAGGCACGATCCAAGGAACAGTTGTTAGTGGGAGTAGCACTATCTCAGGAAGTGCTGAGCCAGCACGGCTGGATTCTGAATATCCCAAAGTCACAGCTGGTCCCCACGACACGTCTAATGTTCCTGGGAATGATTCTGGACACGGCCCAGAAAAAAGTGTTTCTCCCGGAGGAGAAAGCCAGGGAGTTGTCTTCTCTAGTCAGAGACCTCCTAAAACCAAAACAGGTATCAGTGCATCACTGCACGCGGGTCCTGGGAAAGATGGTAGCTTCTTACGAAGCAATTCCATTCGGCAGGTTCCATGCCAGGATTTTTCAGTGGGACCTGTTGGACAAGTGGTCCGGATCGCATCTTCAGATGCATCGTTTAATAACCCTGTCTCCACGAACCAGGGTGTCTCTTCTGTGGTGGCTGCACAGTGCTCATCTTCTGGAGGGCCGCAGATTCGGCATACAGGACTGGGTCCTGGTGACCACGGATGCCAGCCTACGAGGCTGGGGGGCAGTCACAAAGGGAAGAAATTTCCAAGAACTATGGTCAAGTCAGGAGACTGCCCTTCACATAAATATTCTGGAACTAAGGGCCATTCACAATGCCCTAAGTCAAGCAAAATCCCTGCTCCTACACCAGCCGGTGCTGATCCAGTCAGACAACATCACGGCAGTCGCCCATGTGAATCGACAGGGCGGCACAAGAAGCAGGACGGCGATGGCAGAAGCCACAAAAATTCTCCGATGGGCGGAGAATCATGTACTAGCACTGTCAGCAGTGTTCATCCCGGGAGTGGACAACTGGGAAGCAGACTTTCTCAGCAGGCACGACCTCCACCCGGGAGAGTGGGGACTTCATCCAGAAGTCTTCCAAATGATTGTAAATCAATGGGGTCGTCCACAGGTGGACATGATGGCGTCCCGCCTAAACAAAAAACTAGAGAAGTATTGCGCCAGGTCAAGAGACCCTCAGGCGATAGCTGTGGACGCTCTAGTGACACAGTGGGTGTACCGGTCAGTTTATGTGTTCCCTCCTCTACCTCTCATACCAAAGGTATTGAGAATAATAAGAAAGCGAGGAGTAAACACAATTCTCGTGGTTCCGGATTGGCCGAGAAGAGCGTGGTACCCGTAACTTCAAGAGATGATCTCAGAGGACCCGTGGTCTCTGCCGCTCAGACAGGACCTGCTGCAGCAGGGCCCCTGTCTGTTCCAAGACTTACCGCGGCTGCGTTTGACGGCATGGCGGTTGAACGCCGGATCCTGAAGGAAAAGGGCATTCCGGAGGAAGTCATTCCTACGCTTATTAAAGCCAGGAAAGATGTTACGGCAAAGCATTATCACCGCATATGGCGGAAATATGTTGCATGGTGCGAGGCCAAAAAGGCCCCAACAGAGGAATTTCAACTAGGTCGATTTCTGCATTTCCTGCAAGCAGGAGTGAATATGGGCTTAAAACTGGGCTCCATTAAGGTACAGATCTCGGCTCTGTCGATTTTCTTTCAAAAAGAACTAGCTTCAGTACCTGAAGTTCAGACATTTGTGAAAGGAGTGCTGCATATTCAGCCCCCATTTGTGCCTCCTGTGGCACCTTGGGATCTCAACGTGATGTTGAGTTTCTTAAAATCACATTGGTTTGAGCCACTAAAAACCGTGGATCTGAAATATCTCACGTGGAAAGTGGTCATGTTATTGGCCTTGGCTTCAGCCAGGCGAGTGTCAGAGTTGGCGGCTAGCCCTTATCTGATTTTCCATATGGATAGGGCAGAATTGAGGACTCGTCCCCAGTTTCTCCCTAATGTGGTGTCAGCGTTTGACCTGAACCAGTCTATTGTGGTGCCTGCGGCTACTAAGGATTTGGAGGACTCCAAGTTGCTAGACGTTGTCAGGGCCCTGAAAATATATGTTTCCAGGACGGCTGGAGTCAGAAAATCTGACTCGCTGTTTATCCTGTATGCACCCAACAAGCTGGGTGCTCCTGCTTCTAAGCAGACTATTGCTCGTTGGATTTGTAGTACAATTCAGCTTGCACATACTGTGGCAGGCCTGGCACAGCCAAAATCTGTCAATGCCCATTCCACAAGGAAGGTGGGCTCATCTTGGGCGGCTGCCCGAGGGGTCTCGGCTTTACAACTTTGCCGAGCAGCTACTTGGTCAGGGGCAAACACGTTTGCAAAATTCTACAAATTTGATACCCTGGCTGAGGAGGACCTGGAGTTCTCTCATTCGGTGCTGCAGAGTCATCCGCACTCTCCCGCCCGTTTGGGAGCTTTGGTATAATCCCCATGGTCCTTACGGAGTTCCCAGCATCCACTAGGACGTTAGAGAAAATAAGAATTTACTCACCGGTAATTCTATTTCTCGTAGTCCGCAGTGGATGCTGGGCGCCCATCCCAAGTGCGGTTTATCTGCAATACTTGTACATAGTTATTGTTAACTAAATCGGGTTATTGTTGAGCCATCTGTTGAGAGGCTCTATTGTTTCATACTGTTAACTGTGTTTCATATCACGAGTTGTACGGTGTGATTGGTGTGGCTGGTATGAGTCTTACCCGGGATTCAAAATCCTTCCTTATTGTGTACGCTCGTCCGGGCACAGTACCTAACTGAGGCTTGGAGGAGGGTCATAGTGGGAGGAGCCAGTGCACACCAGGTAGTCTAAGATCTTTCTAGAGTGCCCAGCCTCCTTCGGAGCCCGCTATTCCCCATGGTCCTTACGGAGTTCCCAGCATCCACTACGGACTACGAGAAATAGAATTACCGGTGAGTAAATTCTTATTTTTTCAAACACAGCCTGTGACATGGCAGTTAGGAGCCGATTGGTTGGTACTTTATCTCTGTCCACTTTGTCTCCAAAGCTTAGTACATAGACCCCCTATAGACCCTTACATCACCTGAGGATCCTTTTCCAACTTTGCTGTACACAAGTTACAAAGTAAGACATACTGTATTCATCCCACTGTGGATCATTCTCTGACGTTGTATTTGTTTTGGGCTATATATGTAGCAATATAATATTCTGTATATTTGCCCAAAATAACTAAAGCCGGTTCCATGTTCTTTTACATTTAAGGAACAATTATAAATAAAATAAATGACTATAGAGCATACTCTTAGTATAAGAGCTTTCTACAGAATACTTACACCTTAAACACAAGCATCATTACCTTCAAATCAATGCATTTGAAAATATAAAACCAAAAGTAGGTGATGCGTACATCTAATAGACCCTGGCCCACAAATGCTGAACCCTAATGATACCTGCAAGTGTTAATTCTGCTATTGCTGGCTATGGAGAAATCTATTCAGTCACTAAAAGCAAGAATGGCACTTCCTTTTTAAAGACAAACTGACAGTTGCTATTATACAACATATTCTGCTCATTAGGATTGAGCTTGTCCAAGTGTAGTTAATTATAACTTACAATTACAAATAGCATTGCAGAAGTTAAAACTGAATAGACCTATTATAGAACATTTCCTTTGTTTGCATTTATGTCTCACTGGACATGGTTTGGCAGGAACCTTTCTCAATATGAAGATAGAACATTTATGTCTACCCGTCACTACCACTTCACAGATTCTCCATGATAAAAAATAGAGACAGTTTGAATATTAAAATACTGTACTCTGCTCTCACAAACACTAGACAAGGACAGATATGCATCCTGGACCCTGGGAGGGTGAAAGAGTGAAGTTGGTGTCGCTCCATTGTTTGGGGTAGACCTTCCGTGGTGTTCCAAGGAGTGTGCCAGGACCTGACACAATGGGTGCTGTCCCTCCTCTGATTCAATGCCCATTGTTCAAAGTCTATAGGTCTGACCTTCTTATATACTGGCAGACAATGGTTTGGCAGAAATCTTTCTCAATCTGAAGATAGAACAGAGGAGGGAGCATTCCTTTATATTAACCCATTACAGTTGTTGTTTCATCCACCAATATACACAATTTTATAGATATTGTGAACTAACTAGTGATGAGCGGGTTCGGTTCCTCGAGATCCGACCCCCCCCCCCGAACTTCACCCATTTTACATGGTTCCGAGGCAGCCTCGGATCTTCCTGACTTGCTCGGGTTAACCCGAGCGCGCCTGAACGTCATCATCCCGCTGTTGGATTCTTGCGAGATTCGTATTCTATATAAGGAGCCTCGTGTCGCCGCCATTCTCACTCGTGCATTGGAGATGATAGCGAGAGGACGTGCAGCGTTCTCTCAGTTTCTGTGCTCAGTGTGCTGCAAATATCTGTGCTCAGTGTGCTGCAAATATCTGTGCTCAGTGTGCTTGCAATATCTGTGCTCAGTGTGCTGAAAATATCTACGTTCTCTGCCTGAAAAATGCTCCAAATCTGTGCTGCATTGTAGTGTATAGTAGGAGGACAGTGCAGAATTTTGCTGACCACCAGTATTATATAGCAGTATGGTATAGTAGTCCACTGCTCTACCTACCTCTGTGTCGTCAAGTATACTATCCATCCATACCTGTGCTGCATTTTAGTTGTGCGCAGTATATATAGTAGGAGGACAGTGCAGAATTTTGCTGTGACCACCAGTATATATTAGTGATGAGCGGGTTCGGTTCCTCAGAATCCGACCCCCCCCCCGAACTTCACCCATTTTACACGGTTCCGAGGCAGACTCAAATCTTCCCGCCTTGCTCGGTTAACCCGAGCGTGCACGAACGTCATCATCCCGCTGTCGGATTCTCGCGAGATCCGTATTCTATATAAGGAGCCGCGCATCGCCGCCATTTTCACTCGTGCATTGGAGATGATAGGGAGAGGACGTGCAGTGTTCTCCTCCAGTTTCTGTGCTCAGTGTGCTGCAAATATCTGTGCTCAGTGTGCTGCAAATATCTGTGCTCAGTGTGCTTGCAAATATCTGTGCTCAGTGTGCTTGCAAATATCTGTGCTCAGTGTGTTGAAAATATCTACGTTCTCTGCCTGAAAAATGCTCCATATCTGTGCTGCATTGTAGTATATAGTAGGAGGACAGTGCAGAATTTTGCAGACCACCAGTATTATATAGCAATATGGTACAGTAGTCCACTGCTCAACCTACCTCTATGTCGTCAAGTATACTATCCATACATACCTGTGGTGCATTTTAGTTGTGTGCAGTATATGTAGTAGGAGGACAGTGCAGAATTTTGCTGACCACCAGTATATAATATATAGCAGTACGGTACAGTAGGCCACTGCTCTACCTACCTCTGTGTAGTCAAGTATACTATCCATCCATACCTGTGGTGCATTTTAGTTGTGCACAGTATATATAGTAGGAGGACAGTGCAGAATTTTGCTGACCAGTGACCAACAGTATTATATAGCAATATGGTACAGTAGTCCACTGCTCTAGCTACCTCTGTGTCATTAAGTATACTATCCATCCATACCTGTGGTGCATTTTAGTTGTGCGCAGTATATATAGTAGGAGGACAGTGCAGAATTTTGCTGACCACCAGTATATAATATATAGCAGTACGGTAGAGTAGGCCACTGCTCTACCTACCTCTGTGTCGTCAAGTATACTATCCATCCATACCTGTGGTGCATTTTAGTTGTGCACATTATATATAGTAGGAGGACACTGCAGAATTCTGCTGACCACCAGTATATAATATATAGCAGTACGGTAGAGTAGGCCACTGCTCTACCTACCTCTGTGTCGTCAAGTATACTATCCATCCATACCTGTGGTGCATTTTAGTTGTCGCAGTATATATAGTAGGAGGACAGTGCAAAATTTTGCTGACCACCAGTATATAATATAGAGCAGTACAGTACAATAGGCCAATGCTCTACCTACCTCTGTGTCGTCAAATATACTATCCATCCATACCTGTGGTGCATTTTAGTTGTGCGCAGTATATATAGTAAGAGGACAGTGCTGAATTTTGCTGACCACCAGTATATAATATAGAGCAGTACGGTAGAGTAGGCCACTGCTCTACCTACCTCTGTGTCATCAAGTATACTATCCATCCATACCTGGGGTGCATTTTAGTTCTGCGCAGTATATATAGTAGGACAGTGCAGAATTTTGCTGACCACCAGTATATAATATATAGCAGTACGTTACAGTAGTCCACTGCTCTATCTACCTCTTTGTCATCAAGTATACTATCCATCCATACCTGAGGTGCATTTTAGTTCTGCGCAGTATATATAGTAGGAGGACAGTGCAGAATTTTGCTGACCACCAGAATATAATAAAAAGCAGTACGGTACAGTAGGCCACTGCTCTACCTACCTCTGTGTCGTCAAGTATACTATCCATCCATACCTGTGCTGCATTTTAGTTGTGCGCAGTATATAGTAGGAGGGGACAGTGCAGAATGTTGCTGTGACCACCAGTATATATATAGCAGTACGGTACAGTAGTCCACTGCTCTACCTCTGTGTCGTCAAGTATACTACAAAAGTACAGTAAAATTACCCAAAAATCAAAATTAAAAGCGTCTGAGGAGAAGCGTAAATATTGCCAATATGCCATGTACGACACAGAGTGGCAAGGAACGGCTGAGGCCCTGGCCTATGTTCATGGCTCGTGGTTCAGATTCACATGAGGATGGAAGCACTCATCCTCTCGCTAGAAAACTGCAGTGCCACTCCTAGATGGGCCAGGTGTTTGTGTCGGCCACTTTGGTCGCTTAGCTTAGTCACACAGCTACCTCATTGCACCTTTTTTTTTTCTTTGCATCATGTGCTGTTTGGGGACTATTTTTTAAATCGGCCATCCTGTCTGACACTGCAGTGCCACTCCTAGATGGGCCAGGTGTTTGTGTCGGCCACTTGGGTCGCTTAGCTTAGTCATCCAGCAACCTTGGTCACCTCTTTTTTTCTTTGCATCATGGGCTGTTTTGGGCCTATTTTTTAAATTGGCCATCCTGTCTGACAATGCAGTGCCACTCCTAGATGGGCCAGGTGTTTGTGTCGGCCACTTGGGTCGCTTAGCTTAGTCATCCAGCGACCTCGGTGCAAATTTTAGGACTAAAAGTAATATTGTGAGGTGTTCAGAATAGACTGGAAATGAGTGGAAATTATGGTTATTGAGGTTAATAGCAGTATGGTACAGTAGTCCACTGCTCTACCTACCTCTGTGTCGTCAAGTATACTATCCATCCATACCTGTGCTGCATTTTTCGTTGTGCACAGTATATATAGTAGTAGGACAGTGCAGAATTTTGCTGACCACCAGTATATATATATATATATAGCAGTACATTACAGTAGTCCACTTCTCTACCTACCTCTGTGTCGTCAAATATACTATCCATCCATACCTGTGGTGCATTTTAGTTGTGCGCAGTATATATAGTAGGAGGACAGTGCAGAATTCTGCTGACCACCAGTATATAATATATAGCAGTACGGTAGAGTAGGCCACTGCTCTACCTACCTCTGTGTCGTCAAGTATACTATCCATCCATACCTGTGGTGCATTTTAGTTGTGCGCAGTATATATAGTAGGAGGACAGTGCAAAATTTTGCTGACCACCAGTATATCATATAGAGCAGTACGGTAGAGTAGGCCACTGCTCTACCTACCTCTGTGTCATCAAGTATACTATCCATCCATACCTGTGGTGCATTTTAGTTCTGCGCAGTATATATAGTAGGACAGTGCAGAATTTTGCTGACCACCAGTATATAATATATAGCAGTACGTTACAGTAGTCCACTGCTCTATCTACCTCTTTGTCATCAAGTATACTATCCATCCATACCTGTGGTGCATTTTAGTTCTGCGCAGTATATATAGTAGGAGGACAGTGCAGAATTTTGCTGACCACCAGTATCTAATATATAGCAGTACGGTACAGTAGTCCACTGCTCTACCTACCTCTGTGTTATCAAGTATACTATCCATCCATACCTGAGGTGCATTTTAGTTGTGCGCATTATATATAGTAGGAGGACAGTGCAGAATTTTGCTGACCACCAGAATATAATAAAAAGCAGTACGGTACAGTAGGCCACTGCACTACCTACCTCTGTGTCGTCAAGTATACTATCCATCCATACCTGTGCTGCATTTTAGTTGTGCGCAGTATATAGTAGGAGGGGACAGTGCAGAATGTTGCTGTGACCACCAGTATATACTGTATATAATAGTACGGTACAGTAATCCACTGCTCTACCTCTGTGTCGTCAAGTATACTACAAAAGTACAGTAAAATGACCCAAAAATCAAAATTAAAAGCGTCTGAGGAGAAGCGTAAACTTGCCAATATGCCATGTATGACACGGAGTGGCAAGGAACGGCTGAGGCCCTGGCCTATGTTCATCGCTCGTGGTTCAGATTCACATGAGGATGGAAGCACTCATCCTCTCGCTAGAAAACTGCAGTGCCACTCCTAGATGGGCCAGGTGTTTGTGTCGGCCACTTGGGTCGCTTAGCTTAGTCACACAGCTACCTCATTGCACCTCTTTTTTTTCTTTGCATCATGTGCTGTTTGGGGACTATTTTTTAAATCGCCCATCCTGTCTGACACTGCAGTGCCACTCCTAGATGGGCCAGGTGTTTGTGTCGGCCACTTGGGTCGCATAGCTTAGCCATCCAGCAACCTTGGTCACCTCTTTTTTTCTTTGCATCATGTGCTGTTTGGGCCTATTTTTTAAATCGGCCATCCTGTCTGACACTGCAGTGCCACTCCTAGATGGGCCAGGTGTTTGTGTCGACCACTTGGGTCGCTTAGCTTAGTCATCCAGCGACCTCGGTGCAAATTTTAGGACTAAAAGTAATATTGTGAGGTGTTCAGAATAGACTGGAAATGAGTGGAAATTATGGTTATTGAGGTTAATAGCAGTATGGTACAGTAGCCCACTGCTCTACCTACCTCTGTGTCGTCAAGTATACTATCCATCCATACCTGTGCTGCATTTTTAGTTGTGCACAGTATATATAGTAGTAGGACAGTGCAGAATTTTGCTGACCACCAGTATATATATATATATATATATATATATATAATATATAGCAGTACGCTACAGTAGTCCACTGCTCTACCTACCTCTGTGTCGTCAAGTATACTATCCATCCATACCTGTGGTGCATTTTAGTTGTGCACAGTATATATAGTAGGAGGACAGTGCAGAATTTTGCTGACCACCAGTATATCATATAGAGCAGTACGGTAGAGTAGGCCACTGCTCTACCTACCTCTGTGTCATCAAGTATACTATCCATCCATACCTGTGGTGCATTTTAGTTCTGCGCAGTATATATAGTAGGACAGTGCAGAATTTTGCTGACCACCAGTATATAATATATAGCAGTACGTTACAGTAGTCCACTGCTCTATCTACCTCTTTGTCATCAAGTATACTATCCATCCATACCTGTGGTGCATTTTAGTTCTGCGCAGTATATATAGTAGGAGGACAGTGCAGAATTTTGCTGACCACCAGTATCTAATATATAGCAGTACGGTACAGTAGTCCACTGCTCTACCTACCTCTGTGTTATCAAGTATACTATCCATCCATACCTGAGGTGCATTTTAGTTGTGCGCATTATATATAGTAGGAGGACAGTGCAGAATTTTGCTGACCACCAGAATATAATAAAAAGCAGTACGGTACAGTAGGCCACTGCACTACCTACCTCTGTGTCGTCAAGTATACTATCCATCCATACCTGTGCTGCATTTTAGTTGTGCGCAGTATATAGTAGGAGGGGACAGTGCAGAATGTTGCTGTGACCACCAGTATATACTGTATATAATAGTACGGTACAGTAATCCACTGCTCTACCTCTGTGTCGTCAAGTATACTACAAAAGTACAGTAAAATGACCCAAAAATCAAAATTAAAAGCGTCTGAGGAGAAGCGTAAACTTGCCAATATGCCATGTATGACACGGAGTGGCAAGGAACGGCTGAGGCCCTGGCCTATGTTCATCGCTCGTGGTTCAGATTCACATGAGGATGGAAGCACTCATCCTCTCGCTAGAAAACTGCAGTGCCACTCCTAGATGGGCCAGGTGTTTGTGTCGGCCACTTGGGTCGCTTAGCTTAGTCACACAGCTACCTCATTGCACCTCTTTTTTTTCTTTGCATCATGTGCTGTTTGGGGACTATTTTTTAAATCGCCCATCCTGTCTGACACTGCAGTGCCACTCCTAGATGGGCCAGGTGTTTGTGTCGGCCACTTGGGTCGCATAGCTTAGCCATCCAGCAACCTTGGTCACCTCTTTTTTTCTTTGCATCATGTGCTGTTTGGGCCTATTCTTTAAATCGGCCATCCTGTCTGACACTGCAGTGCCACTCCTAGATGGGCCAGGTGTTTGTGTCGACCACTTGGGTCGCTTAGCTTAGTCATCCAGCGACCTCGGTGCAAATTTTAGGACTAAAAGTAATATTGTGAGGTGTTCAGAATAGACTGGAAATGAGTGGAAATTATGGTTATTGAGGTTAATAGCAGTATGGTACAGTAGCCCACTGCTCTACCTACCTCTGTGTCGTCAAGTATACTATCCATCCATACCTGTGCTGCATTTTTAGTTGTGCACAGTATATATAGTAGTAGGACAGTGCAGAATTTTGCTGACCACCAGTATATATATATATATATATATATATATATATAGCAGTACGCTACAGTAGTCCACTGCTCTACCTACCTCTGTGTCGTCAAGTATACTATCCATCCATACCTGTGGTGCATTTTAGTTGTGCACAGTATATATAGTAGGAGGACAGTGCAGAATTCTGCTGTCCACCAGTATATAATATATAGCAGTACGGTAGAGTAGGCCACTGCTCTACCTACCTGTGTCGTCAAGTATACTATCCATCCATACCTGTGGTGCATTTTAGTTGTGCGCAGTATATATAGTAGGAGGACAGTGCAACATTTTGCTGACCACCAGTATATAATATAGAGCAGTACAGTACAGTAGGCCAATGCTCTACCTACCTCTGTGTCGTCAAATATACTATCCATCCATACCTGTGGTGCATTTTAGTTGTGCGCAGTATATATAGTAAGAGGATAGTGCTGAATTTTGCTGACCACCAGTATATAATATAGAGCAGTACGGTAGAGTAGGCCACTGCTCTATCTACCTCTGTGTCATCAAGTATACTATCCATCCATGCCTGTGGTGCATTTTAGTTCTGCGCAGTATATATAGTAGGACAGTGCAGAATTTTGCTGACCACCAGTATATAATATATAGCAGTACGTTACAGAAGTCAACTGCTCTATCTAACTCTTTGTCATCAAGCATACTATACATCCATACCTGTGGTGCATTTTAGTTCTGCGCAGTATATATAGTAGGAGGACAGTGCAGAATTTTGCTGACCACCAGAATATAATAAAAAGCAGTACGGTACAGTAGGCCACTGCTCTACCTACCTCTTTGTCGTCAAGTATACTATCCATCCATACCTGTGCTGCATTTTAGTTGTGCGCAGTATATAGTAGGAGGGGACAGTGCAGACTGTTGCTGTGACCACCAGTATATATATAGCAGTACGGTACAGTAGTCCACTGCTCTACCTCTGTGTCGTCAAGTATACTACAAAAGTACAGTAAACTGACCCAAAAATCAAAATTAAAAGCGTCTGAGGAGAAGCGTAAACTTGCCAATATGCCATGTACGACACGGAGTGGCAAGGAACGGCTGAGGCCCTGGCCCATGTTCATGGCTCGTGGTTCAGATTCACATGAGGATGGAAGCACTCATTCTCTCGCTAGAAAACTGCAGTGCCACTCCTAGATGGGCCAGGTGTTTGTGTCGGCCACTTGGGTCGCTTAGCTTAGTCACACAGCTACCTCATTGCACCTCTTTTTTTTCTTTGCATCATGTGCTGTTTGGGGACTATTTTTTAAATCGGCCATCCTGTCTGACACTGCAGTGCCACTCCTAGATGGGCCAGGTGTTTGTGTCGGCTACTTGGGTCGCTTAGCTTAGTCATCCAGCGACCTCCGTGCAAATTTTAGGACTAAAAGTAATATTGTGAGGTGTTTAGAATAGACTGGAAATGAGTGGAAATTATGGTTATTGAGGTTAATAGCAGTATGGTACAGTAGTCCAGTGCTCTACCTACCTCTGTGTCGTCAAGTATACTATCCATCCATACCTGTGCTGCATTTTTAGTTGTGCACAGTATATATAGTAGTAGGACAGTGCAGAATTTTGCTGACCACCAGTATATATATATATATATATATATATATATATATATATATATTTATATATATATAGCAGTACGTTACAGTAGTCCACTGCTCTACCTACCTCTGTGTCGTCAAATATACTATCCATCCATACCTGTGGTGCATTTTAGTTGTGCGCAGTATATATAGTAGGAGGACAGTGCAAAATTTTGCTGACCACCAGTATTTATATATATATATATATATATATATATATAGAGAAACAGAAAAAATGTATAGACTCGTGCGCTTCTTTAGGGATCGACAGTACAAAGAATTATTTGTCTGGACAATATAATAAATTTGCTAATGGAGTAGCCACAACTGGCTGATATCACGGTTTTGTAGGCTTCAATAAGTCTTTGTCAGCACCTTCCACTCTTCAGGGTGGCAGCTCAGTTCCTCAGTGTACCAAAGGTATATGGCATAAATTCTGTAGCAAAAGAGGAAGGAGAAGAACAAGCGCCTATGGTGCAGTAAGTTCTTTAAAGTGTTATAATGACACTTGAGAAAATATAAATGCGTACCAGATGAAATCTTTAAACCACGCCTAATAGTAAGATGCCAGTCAGGATATTTCTCACCAACAACACCATCTATAAATCAGAGAAGACGGAATCGCCGCATAGCGTAATACTTCTGGATTAACAATGATATCCCCACAAACACCCAGTTGAGCGTACCAGATTAAGATGAAAAGTCAGCATAGACATCTAGGGGTCTTGTATCCAGAAATCTCTCATCAAATCCGGTACACGGGATTATTGTAGTATCAGTCAAATGACTAGAAAATGTATTCAAAATATAGGCTATAAAACATCATCCAAGTGAACAATATGGTAAGTTAAAAAAGTAATCAATATAGCTTAGCTTAGCAGCCGGGTAAGATTCTGCTCAGGTCTCAACGCGTTTCGCCAATCAAGGCTTCCTCAGGAGATCAGAGTACAGTCCAAATCAAAGTCTATTTAAAGGTAACTGAGTCAATTTGACCCTCTACTTCCGGTTCACGGAACTCCCGGAACCGGAAGTGATGTAATATCCATCCAAAACGAAAGTGAAACTTATTATAAATGAACATAAAATAACTGTCATATAACAGTGATATTAAGGGTATGGTAGGTCATAAAATAATTTTAGAAAGGACAAAGGACATTAAATCAGACATATGCTTCTCGTACATACAATGTTTACTAAAACCCGGAAGTGACGTCACTTCCTGTCGCCGTGTGTTTTTGTTATGAAATTTAGATAGTGTTTTTTTTTTTTTTTTTTTTGGAATATAGAAGGCATCATGGATGCCCAGAGCAAACAGATTATTTGGGTTGCACAGACGGCTTGTCATAAACGCCGTCTGTGCACAAAAACGGTACAAGACATCGCTCCGGGACCGGAAGTGACGTCACTTCCGGTCTCCGTGTATTTTTAATATAATTGAATGTGAGTGTTGCTTAGACATTGGTGGCATCGTGGATGCCCTGGTAGACTAGTTTATGTATGTTGCACAGACGGCTAGCCATAGACGCCGTCTGTGCATAATCATCCGTGCGGGACATCGCTACGGGACCGGAAGTGACGACTTTCGGCTCGTACGCGTCATTTCCGGTTGCTTCCCACATCGGCAGCCGGTGATAAGGGATGTAATGATAGTCGGGCTAATATGTACAGAAAAATAATTCTCATATATGTTGACAAATATATATATGAGAAGGTTTAAAAAAATGAATGGATTAATAATATGGGCGTAACTGGATTAAAACCGTCACCAGGAAGTGACGTAGACAGCAGGGAATTAGCATATGTAAACAATAGTAATACTTTAACAGTCAATTTTCACCTAGATTAAAAACCGTATATATTGGATTTATAATCAGAAAAGGGTAAGGGAGTGTGGATAAAAACCTTGATAAGAACCAGTTTTTTTCATTTGTTTTATATCGTGAAGGCAGGTACGATGGTATTAATATACGGGAGGACAAATCAAGACACTAATACTCGAATGCTCGACAGGACCTATCAGATCGGTATTGGAGACACATAGCAATAAAATGATGTAATAAAAATAACAATATAAATATATAAATATAATATGGTACATTTAGGATGGAGTAGGAGATAAAACCGCTAAATGAAAAAGCTGAATAAAAAGGGGGGAGTTGTTCTGAAGGGGCTTATAAAAAGGGTGCAATTTCATAACCCTCATTATGTCCATGTGGGGACATGGTGTTCAAAGTGAAGATCCAGTACATCTCGCGTTGAGACATATATATATATATAGCAGTACGTTACAGTAGTCCACTGCTCTACCTACCTCTGTGTCGTCAAGTATACTATCCATCCATAACTGTGGTGCATTTTAGTTGTGCGCAGTATATATAGTAGGAGGACAGTGCAGAATTTTGCTGACCATCTATATATATATATATATATATATGGTACAGTAGGCCATTGCTATTGATATATTACTGGCATATAATTCCACACATTAAAAAAATGGAGAACAAAAATGTGGAGGGTAAAATAGGGAAATGTCAAGATCCACTTCCACCTTGTGCTGAAGCTGCTGCCACTAGTCATGGCCGAGACTATGAAATGCCATCAACGTCGTCTGCCAAGGCCGATGCCCAATGTAATAGTAGAGAGCATGTAAAATCCAAAAAACAAAAGTTCAGTAAAATGACCCAAAAATCAAAATTAAAAGCGTCTGATGAGAAGCGTAAACTTGCCAATATGCCATTTACGACACGGAGTGGCGAGGAACGGCTGAGGCCCTGGCCTATGTTCATGGCTCGTGGTTCAGATTCACATGAGGATGGAAGCACTCATCCTCTCGCTAGAAAAATGAAAAGACTTAAGCTGGCAAAAGCACAGCAAAGAACTGTGCGTTCTTCTAAATCACAAATCCCCAAGGAGAGTCCAATTGTGTCGGTTGACCTTCCCAACAATGGACGGGAAGAGGTGGCGCCTTCTACCATTTGCACGCCCCCTGCAAGTGCTGGAAGGAGCACCTGCAGTCCAGTTCCTGATAGTCAAATTGAAGATGTCACTGTTGAAGTACAGCAGGATGAGGATATGGGTGTTGCTGGCACTGAGGAGGAAATTGACAAGGAGGATTCTGATGGTGAGGTGGTTTGTTTAAGTCAGGCACCCGGGGAGACACCTGTTGTCCGTGGGACGAATATGGCCATTGACATGCCTGGTCAAATTACAAAAAAATCACCTCGTCGGTGTGGCATTATTTTAACAGAAATGTGGACAACATTTGTCTAGCCGTGTGTTGCCTTTGTCAAGCTGTAATAAGTAGGGATAAGGACGTTAACCACCTAGGAACATCCTCCCTTACACGTCACCTGGAGCGCATTTATCAGAAGTAATTGACAAGTTCAAAAACTTTGGGTGACAGCGGAAACAGTCCACTGACAACTAAATCCCTTCCTCTTGTAACCAAGCTCCTGCAAACCACACACCATCTCCCTCAGTGTCAATTTCCTCCTTAGACAGGAAAGCCAATAGTCCTGCAGGCCATGTCACTGTCAAGTCTGACGAGTCCTCTCCTGCCTGGGATTCCTCCGATGCATCCTTGAATGTAACGCCTACTGCTGCTGGCACTGCTGTTGTTGCTGCTGGGAGTCTATCGTCATCCCAGAGGGGAAGTCGGAAGACCACTTGTACTACTTCCAGTAAGCAATTGATTGTCCAACAGTCCTTTGCGAGGAAGATGAAATATCACAGCAGTCATCCTGCTGCAAAGCAGATAACTCAGGCCTTGGCAGCCTGGTTGGTGTTAAACGTGTGTCCAGTATCCACCGTTAATTCACAGGGAATTAGAGAATTTATTGAGTTAGTGTGTCCCCAGTACCAAATACCATCTAGGTTCCACTTCTCTAGGCAGGCGATACCGAGAATGTACACAGACCTCAGAAAAAGAGTCACCAGTATCCTAAAAAATGCAGTTGTACCCAATGTCCACTTAACCACGGACATGTGGACAAGTGGAGCAGGGCAGACTCAGGACTATATGACTGTGACAGCCCACTGGATAGATGTATTGCCTCCCGCAGCAAGAACAGCAGTGGCGGCACCAGTAGCAGCATCTCGCAAATGCCAACTCATTCCTAGGCAGGCTACGCTTTGTATCACCGCTTTCCATAAGAGGCACACAGCTGACAACCTCTTACGGAAACTGAGGAACATCATCGCAGAATGGCTTACCACAATTGGACTCTCCTGGGGATTTGTGACACCGGATAATGCCACCAATATTGTGCTTGCATTACATGTGGGCAAATTCCAGCACGTCCCATGTTTTGCACATACATTGAATTTGGTGGTGCAGAATTATTTAAAAAATTACAGGGGTGGGCAAGAGATGCTGTCGGTGGCCCGAAGAATTGCGGGCCACTTTCGGCATTCAGCCACCGCCTGCCGAAGACTGGAGCACCAGCAAACACTCCTGAACCTGCCCCGCCATCATCTGACGCAAAAGGTGGTAACGAGGTGGAATTCAACCCTCTATATGCTTCAGATAGTGATGAGCGGGTTCGGTTTCCGAGAAACCGAACCCCCCCGAACTTTACCCTTTTTACATGGGTCCGAGCCATACTCGGATTCCCCCATATGGCTCGGTTAACCCGAGCGCGCCCGAACGTCATCATCCCGCTGTCGGATTCTCGCGAGATTCGGATTCTATATAAGCAGCCGCGCGTCGCCGCCATATTCACACGTGCATTGGAGATGATAGGGAGAGGACGTGGCTGGCGTCCTCTCCGTTTATATACTAGTAGAAGACAGTTGATTTGATTGCTTGTTTATTACTATAATTGTGGGGAGGATTGGGGAGCAGCTGTTAGGAGGAGTACAGTGCAGAGTTTTGCTGATAAGTGACCACCAGTTTTTATCCGTTCACTGCCTGAAAAAAACGCTCCATACCATATCTGTGCTCAGTGTGCTGCATGATATATCTGTGCTGAGTGCTCACACTGCTTAATTGTGGGGACTGGGGAGCAGCTATAGCAGGAGTACAGTGCAGAGTTTTGCTGACAGTGACCACCAGTATACGTTTGTCTGCCTGATAAACACTCCATATCTGTGCTCACAGTGTGCTGCTTTATTGTGGGGACTGGGGACCACCAGTATAATTAATATTATATAGGAGGAGTACAGTGCAGAGTGCACTGCTGTACCTACCTCTGTGTCGTCACTCGTCATCCATATCCATCCATCTACATTGTATACTTGTGGTGCCTTTTTTTTAGACTAGTTTAGCAGTTTGCTGACAGTGTCCACCAGGTCCAGTATACTGTATATAGCAGACCGGTAGGCCACTGCTGTACCTACCTCTGTGTCGTCACTCGTCATCCATTAAGTATACTATCCATACATCTACATTGTATACCTGTGGTTACTTTTTTTTAGACTAGTTTAGCAGTTTGCTGACAGTATCCACCAGGTCCAGTATACTGTATATAGCAGACCGGTAGGCCACTGCTGTACCTACCTCTGTGTCGTCACTCGTCATCCATTAAGTATACTATCCATCCATCTACATTGTATACCTGTTGTTCCTTTTTTTTAGACTAGTTTAGCAGTTTGCTGACAGTGTCCACCAGGTCCAGTATACTGTATATAGCAGTACGGTAGGCCACTGCTGTACCTACCTCTGTGTCGTCACTCGTCATCCATTAAGTATACTATCCATCCATCTACATTGTATACCTGTGGTTCCTTTTTTTTAGACTAGTTTAGCAGTTTGCTGACAGTGTCCACCAGGTCCAGTATACTGTATATAGCAGACCAGTAGGCCACTGCTGTACCTACCTCTGTGTCGTCACTCGTCATCCATTAAGTATACTATCCATCCATCTACATTGTATACCTGTGGTGCCTTTTTTTTAGACTAGTTTAACAGTTTGCTGACAGTGTCCACCAGGTCCAGTATACTGTATATAGCAGTACGGTAGGCCACTGCTGTACCTACCTCTGTGTCGTCACTCGTCATCCATTAAGTATACTATCCATCCATCTACATTGTATACCTGTGGTTCCTTTTTTTTAGACTAGTTTAGCAGTTTGCTGACAGTGTCCACCAGGTCCAGTATACTGTATATAGCAGTACGGTAGGCCACTGCTGTACCTACCTCTGTGTCGTCACTCATCATCCATTAAGTATACTATCCATCCATCTACATTGTATACCTGTGGTTCCTTTTTTTTAGACTAGTTTAGCAGTTTGCTGACAGTGTCCACCAGGTCCAGTATACTGTAAATAGCAGACCGGTAGGCCACTGCTGTACCTACCTCTGTGTCGTCACTCGTCATCCATTAAGTATACTATCCATCCATACACATTGTATACCTGTGGTGCCTTTTTTTTAGACTAGTTTAGCAGTTTGCTGACAGTGTCCACCAGGTCCAGTATACTGTATATAGCAGTACGGTAGGCCACTGCTGTACCTACCTCTGTGTCGTCACTCGTCATCCATTAAGTATACTATCCATCCATCTACATTGTATACCTGTCGTTCCTTTTTTTTAGACTAGTTTAGCAGTTTGCTGACAGTGTCCACCAGGTCCAGTATACTGTATATAGCAGACCGGTAGGCCACTGCTGTACCTACCTCTGTGTCGTCACTCGTCATCCATTAAGTATACTATCCATCCATCTACATTGTATACCTGTGGTTCCTTTTTTTTAGACTAGTTTAACAGTTTGCTGACAGTGTCCACCAGGTCCAGTATACTGTATATAGCAGACCAGTAGGCCACTGCTGTACCTACCTCTGTGTCGTCACTCGTCATCCATTAAGTATACTATCCATCCATCTACATTGAATACCTGTGGTGCCTTTTTTTTAGACTAGTTTAACAGTTTGCTGACAGTGTCCACCAGGTCCAGTATACTGTATATAGCAGTACGGTAGGCCACTGCTGTACCTACCTCTGTGTCGTCACTCGTCATCCATTAAGTATACTATCCATCCATCTACATTGTATACCTGTGGTTCCTTTTTTTTAGACTAGTTTAGCAGTTTGCTGACAGTGTCCACCAGGTCCAGTATACTGTATATAGCAGTACGGTAGGCCACTGCTGTACCTACCTCTGTGTCGTCACTCGTCATCCATTAAGTATACTATCCATCCATCTACATTGTATACCTGTGGTTCCTTTTTTTTAGACTAGTTTAGCAGTTTGCTGACAGTGTCCACCAGGTCCAGTATACTGTATATAGCAGACCGGTAGGCCACTGCTGTACCTACCTCTGTGTCGTCACTCGTCATCCATTAAGTATACTATCCATCCATCTACATTGTATACCTGTGGTTCCTTTTTTTTAGACTAGTTTAGCAGTTTGCTGACAGTGTCCACCAGGTCCAGTATACTGTATATAGCAGTACGGTAGGCCACTGCTGTACCTACCTCTGTGTCGTCACTCGTCATCCATTAAGTATACTATCCATCCATCTACATTGTATACCTGTGGTTCCTTTTTTTTAGACTAGTTAAGCAGTTTGCTGACAGTGTCCACCAGGTCCAGTATACTGTAAATAGCAGACCGGTAGGCCACTGCTGTACCTACCTCTGTGTCGTCACTCGTCATCCATTAAGTATACTATCCATCCATACACATTGTATACCTGTGGTGCCTTTTTTTTAGACTAGTTTAGCAGTTTGCTGACAGTGTCCACCAGGTCCAGTATACTGTATATAGCAGTATGGTAGGCCACTGCTGTACCTACCTCTGTGTCGTCACTCGTCATCCATTAAGTATACTATCCATCCATCTACATTGTATACCTGTGGTGCATTTTAGTTGTGCGCAGTATATATAGTAGTAGGCCATTGCTATTGATACTGGCATATAATTCCACACATTAAAATATGGAGAACAAAAATGTGGAGGTTAAAAAAATAAGGAAAGATCAAGATCCACTTCCACCTCGTGCTGAAGCTGCTGCCACTAGTCATGGCCGAGATGATGAAATGCCATCAACGTCGTCTGCCAAGGCCGATGCCCAATGTCATAGTAGAGAGCATGTAAAATCCAAAACACAAAAGTTCAGTAAAATGACCCAAAAATCAAAATTAAAAGCGTCTGAGGAGAAGCGTAAACTTGCCAATATGCCATTTACGACACGGAGTGGCAAGGAACGGCTGAGGCCCTGGCCTATGTTCATGGCTAGTGGTTCAGCTTCACATGAGGATGGAAGCACTCATCCTCTCGCTAGAAAAAAGAAAAGACTTAAGCTGGCAAAAGCACAGCAAAGAACTGTGCGTTCTTCGAAATCACCAATCCCCAAGGAGAGACCAATTGTGTCGGTTGCGATGCCTGACCTTCCCAACACTGGACGGGAAGAGCTTGCGCCTTCCACCATTTGTACGCCCCCTGCAAGTGCTGGAAGGAGCACCCGCAGTCCAGTTCCTGATAGTCAAATTGAAGATGTCAGTGTTGAAGTACACCAGGATGAGGATATGGGTGTTGCTGGCGCTGGGGAGGAAATTGACAAGGAGGATTCTGATGGTGAGGTGGTTTGTTTAAGTCAGGCACCCGGGGAGAGACCTGTTGTCCGTGGGACGAATATGGCCATTGACATGCCTGGTCAAAATACAAAAAAAATCAGCTCTTCGGTGTGGAATTATTTAAACACAAATGTGGACAACAGGTGTCAAGCCGTGTGTTGCCTTTGTCAAGCTGTAATAACTAGGGGTAAGGACGTTAACCATCTCGGAACATCCTCCCTTATACGTCACCTGCAGCGCATTCATCATAAGTCAGTGACAAGTTCAAAAACTTTGGGTGACAGCGGAAGCAGTCCACTGACCACTAAATCCCTTCCTCTTGTAACCAAGCTCCTGCAAACCACACCACCAACTCCCTCAGTGTCAATTTCCTCCTTACCCAGGAAAGCCAATAATCCTGCAGGCCATGTCACTGGCAAGTCTGATGAGTCCTCTCCTGCCTGGGATTCCTCCGATGCATCCTTGAGTGTAACGCCTCCTGCTGCTGGCGCTGCTGTTGTTGCTGCTGGGAGTCGATCGTCATCCCAGAGGGGAAGTCGGAAGACCACTTGTACTACTTCCAGTAAGCAATTGACTGTTCAACAGTCCTTTGCGAGGAAGATGAAATATCACAGCAGTCATCCTGCTGCATAACGGATAACTGAGGCCTTGGCAGCCTGGGCGGTGAGAAACGTGGATCCGGTATCCATCGTTAATTCAGAGCCAACTATAGACTTGATTGAGGTACTGTGTCCCCGGTACCAAATACCATCTAGGTTCCATTTCTCTAGGCATGCGATACCGAAAATGTACACAGACCTCAGAAAAAGACTCACCAGTGTCCTAAAAAATGCAGTTGTACCCAATGTCCACTTAACCACGGACATGTGGACAAGTGGAGCAGGGCAGACTCAGGACTATATGACTGTGACAGCCCACTGGGTAGATGTATTGCCTCCCGCTGCAAGAACAGCAGCGGCGGCACCAGTAGCAGCATCTCGCAAACGCCAACTTGTTCCTAGGCAGGCTACGCTTTGTATCACCGCTTTCCAGAATAGGCACACAGCTGAAAACCTCTTACGGCAACTGAGGAAGATCATCGCAGAATGGCTTACCCCAATTGGACTCTCCTGGGGATTTGTGACATCGGACAACGCCACCAATATTGTGCGTGCATTACATCTGGGCAAATTCCAGCACGTCCCATGTTTTGCACCTACCTTGAATTTGGTGGTGCAGAATTATTTAAAAAACGACAGGGGCGTGCAAGAGATGCTGTCGGTGGCCCGAAGAATTGCGGGCCACTTTCGGCGTTCAGGCACTGCGTACAGAAGACTGGAGCACCACCAAAAATACCTGAACCTGCCCTGCCATCATCTGAAGCAAGAGGTGGTAACGAGGTGGAATTCAACCCTCTATATGCTTCAGAGGATGGAGGAGCAGCAAAAGGCCATTCAAGCCTATACATCTGGCCACGATATAGGCAAAGGAGGTGGAATGCACCTGTCTCAAGCGCAGTGGAGAATGATTTCAACGTTGTGCAAGGTTCTGCAACCCTTTGAACTTGCCACACGTGAAGTCAGTTCAGACACTGCCAGCCTGAGTCAGGTCATTCCCCTCATCAGGCTTTTGCAGAAGAAGCTGGAGACATTGAAGGAGGAGCTAAAACAGAGCGATTCCGCTAGGCATGTGGGACTTGTGGATGGAGCCCTTAATTCGCTTAACCAGGATTCATGGGTGGTCAATCTGTTGAAATCAGAGCACTACATTTTGGCCACCGTGCTCGATCCTAGATTTAAAACCTACTTTGTATCTCTCTTTCCGGCAGACACAAGTCTGCAGGGGTTCAAGACCTGCTGGTGAGAAAATTGTCAAGTCAAGCGGAACGTGACCCGTCAACAGCTCCTCCTTCACATTTTCCCGCAACTGGGGGTGCAAGGAAAAGGCTAAGAATTCCGAGCCCACCCGCTGGCGGTGATGCAGGGCAGTCTGGAGCGAGTGCTGACATCTGGTCCGGACTGAAGGACCTGCCAACGATTACTGACATGTCGTCTACTGTCACTGCATATGATTCTCTCACCATTGAAAGAATGGTGGAGGATTATATGAGTGACCGCATCCAAGTAGGCACGTCAGACAGTCCGTACGTATACTGGCAGGAAAAAGAGGCAATTTGGAGGCCCTTGCAGAAACTGGCTTTATTCTACCTAAGTTGCCCTCCCTCCAGTGTGTACTCCGAAAGAGTGTTTAGTGCAGCCGCTCACCTTGTCAGCAATCGGCGTACGAGGTTACTTCCAGAAAATGTGGAGAAGATGATGTTCATTAAAATGAATTATAATCAATTCCTCCGTGGAGACATTCACCAGCAGCAATTGCCTCCAGAAAGTACACGGGGACCTGAGATGGTGGATTCCAGTGGGGACGAATTAATAATCTGGGAGGAGGGGGATGTACACAGTGAAAGGGGTGATGAATCGGACGATGAGGAGGAGGTGGACATCTTGCCTCTGTAGAGCCAGTTTGTGCAAGGAGACATTGATTGCTTCTTTTTTGGTGGGGGCCCAAACCAACCAGTCATTTCAGTCACAGTCGTGTGGCAGACCCTGTCACTGAAATGATGGGTTTGTTAAAGTGTGCATGTCCTGTTTATACAACATACAGGTGGGTGGGAGGGCCCAAGGACAATTCCATCTTGCACCTCTTTTTTCTTTCATTTTTCTTTGCATCATGTGCTGTTTGGGGACTATTTTTTTGAAGTGCCATCCTGTCTGACACTGCAGTGCCACTCCTAGATGGGCCAGGTGTTTGTGTCGGCCACTTGGGTCGCTTAGCTTAGTCACACAGCTACCTCATTGCGCCTCTTTTTTTCTTTGCATCATGTGCTGTTTGGGGACTATTTTTTGGAAGTGCCATCCTGTCTGACACTGCAGTGCCACTCCTAGATGGGCCAGGTATTTGTGTTGGCCACTTGGGTCGCTTAGCTTAGTCACACAGCTACCTCATTGCGCCTCTTTTTTTCTTTGCATCATGTGCTGTTTGGAGACTATTTTTTGAAGTGCCATCCTGCCTGACACTGCAGTGCCACTCCTAGATGGGCCAGGTGTTTGTGTCGGCCACTTGGGTCGCTTAGCTTAGTCACACAGCTACCTCATTGCGCCTCTTTTTTTCTTTGCATCATGTGCTGTTTGGGGACTATTTTTTGGAAGTGCCATCCTGCCTGACACTGCAGTGCCACTCCTAGATGGGCCAGGTGTTTGTGTCGGCCACTTGGGTCGCTTAGCTTAGCCATCCAGCGACCTCGGTGCAAATTTTAGGACTAAAAATAATATTGTGAGGTGTGAGGTGTTCAGAATAGACTGAAAATGAGTGGAAATTATGGTTATTGAGGTTAATAATACTATGGGATCAAAATGACCCCCAAATTCTATGATTTAAGCTGTTTTTGAGGTTTATTAAAAAAAAACACCCGAATCCAAAACACACCCGAATCCGACAAAAAAATTTCGGTAAGGTTTTGCCAAAACACGTCCGAATCCAAAACACGGCCGCGGAACCGAACCCAAAACCAAAACCCAAAACCCAAAAAATTTCCGGTGCACATCACTAGCTTCAGAGGATGGAGGAGCAGCAAAAGGCCATTCAAGCCTATACAGCTACCTACGATATAGGCAAAGGAGGGGGAATGCACCTGACTCAAGCACAGTGGAGAATGATTTCAATGTTGTGCAAGGTTCTGCAACCCTTTGAACTTGCCACACGTGAAGTCAGTTCAGACACTGCCAGCCTGAGTCAGGTCATTCCCCTCATCAGGCTTTTGCAGAAGAAGCTGGAGACATTGAAGGAGGAGCTAAAACAGAGCGATTCCGCTAGGCATGTGGAACTTTTGGATGGAGCCCTTAGTTCGCTTAATCAGGATTCACGGGTGGTCAATCTGTTGAAATCAGAGCACTACATTTTGGCCACCGTGCTTGATCCTAGGTTTAAAGCCTACATTGTATCTCTCTTTCCGGCAGACACAAGTCTGCAGAGGTTCAAAGACCTGCTGGTGAGAAAATTGTCAAGTCAAACGGAACGTGACCCGTCAACAGCTCTTCCTTCACATTCTCCCGCAACTGGTTCTGCGAGGAAAAGGCTAA
The DNA here is from genome assembly GCF_028390025.1 of Pseudophryne corroboree. Classification (NCBI taxonomy): domain Eukaryota; kingdom Metazoa; phylum Chordata; class Amphibia; order Anura; family Myobatrachidae; genus Pseudophryne; species Pseudophryne corroboree. The sequence continues at coordinate 157,972,504 of NC_086451.1, read as the reverse complement.
GAATTCCGAGCCCACCCGCTGGCGGAGATGCAGGGCAGTCTGGAGCGAGTGCTGACATCTGGTCCGGACTGAAAGACCTGCCAACGAATACTGACATGTCGTCTACTGTCACTGCATATGATTCTGTCACCATTGAAAGAATGGTGGAGGATTATATGAGTGACCGCATCCATGTAGGCACGTCAGACAGTCCGTACGTATACTGGCAGGAAAAAGAGGCAATTTGGAGGCCCTTGCAGAAACTGGCTTTATTTTACTTAAGTTGACCCCCCTCCAGTGTGTACTCCGAAAGAGTGTTTAGTGCAGCCGCTCACCTTGTCAGCAATCGGCATACGAGGTTACCTCCAGAAAATGTGGAGAAGATGATGTTCATCAAAATGAATTATAATCAATTTCTCCGTGGAGACATTCACCAGCAATTGCCTCCAGAAAGTACACAGGGACCTGAGATGGTGGATTCCAGTGGGGACGAATTAATAATCTGTGAGGAGGGGGATGTACATAGTGAAAGGGGTGATGAATCGGACGATGAGGAGGAGGTGGACATCTTGCCTCTGTAGAGCCAGTTTGTGCAAGGAGAGATTGATTGATTGTTTCTTTTTTGGTGTGGGCCCAAACCAACCAGTCATTTCAGCCACAGTCGTGTGGCAGACTCTGTCGCTGAAATTATGGGTTTGTTAAAGTGTGCATGTCCTGTTTATACAACATAAGGGTGGGTGGGAGGGCCCAAGGACAATTCCATCTTGCTCCTCTTTTTTTCTTTGCATCATGTGCAGTTTGGGGACTATTTTTTGAAGTGCCATCCTGACACTGCAGTGCCACTCCTAGATGGGCCAGGTGTTTGTGTCGGCCATTTGGGTCGCTTAGCTTAGCCATCCAGCGACCTTGGTGCACCTCTATTTTTTCTTTGCATCATGTGCTGTTTGGGGACTATATTTTAAATCTGCCATCCCGTCTGACACTGCAGTGCCACTCCTAGATGGGCCAGGTGTTTGTGTCGGCCACTTGGGTCGATTAGCTTAACCATCCAGCGACCTTGGTGCACCTCTTTTTTTCTTTGCATCATGTGCTGTTTGGGGACTATTTTTTAAATCTGCCATCCTGTCTGACACTGCAGTGCCACTCCTAGATGGGCCAGGTGTTTGTGTCAGCCAATTGGGTCGCTTAGCTTAGTCATCCAGCGACCTCGGTGCAAATTTTAGGACTAAAAATAATATTGTGAGGTGTGAGGTGTTCAGAATAGACTGGAAATGAGTGGAAATTATGGTTATTGAGGTTAATAATACTATGGGATCAAAATGCCCCCCAAATTCTATGATTTAAGCTGTTTTTGAGGGGTTTTTGTAAAAAAACACCCGAATCCAAAACACATTCGAATCCGACAAAAAAATTTCAGGGAGGTTTTGCCAAAATGCTTCCAAATCCAAAACACGGCGGCGGAACCGAATCCAAAACCAAAACACAAAACCCGAAAAATTTCCGGTGCACATCACTAGAACTAACCAGAACAGAATTCATTCTGTGTATATAAAAAAATAGCTTAACTATAAGAATAAAATATATTTACTTCTGTAAAGGATCCAAGGTATATTGGCCCTCATTCCGAGTTGTTCGCTCGCAAGGCGATTATAGCAGAGTTACACACGCTAAGCCGCCGCCTACTGGGAGTGAATCTAAACATCTTAAATGTGCGACCGATGTATTCGCAATATTGCGATCAAAACCGAGTTAGCAGTTTCTGAGTAACTCCAGACTTACTCTGCCTGTGCGATCAATTCAGTGCTTTTCGGTCCCGGCTGACGTCATAAACACACCCAGCGTTCGCCCAAGCACTCCCACCGTTTCTCCAGACACGCCTGCATTTTTTCCGGAAACGGTAGCGTTTCCAGCCACACGCCCCTAAAACGCCGTACATCCGCCCAGTAACACCCATTTCCTGTCAATCACAATGCGTTCTCCGGAGCGACGAAAAAGCCGTGAGTAAAATTACTTTCTTCTTAGTAAAGTTACTTGACGCATGCGCAGTGCGAACATTACGCATGCGCACTAAGAGAATTCTCACTGCGATGCGATGAAAAATACCGAGCGAACAACTCGGAATGAGGGCCAATGGCTGATACCTAACATTGAAAAAGAAGCAATATTTTTCCACTTTAGACTGCAAGCTCTCACACGCAGGGCCCTCTTTCCTCATGTGCTTTTCCTTCCCTCACTTATACCATGATCTCCTCCTCACTGCCAACAATAGCACCAAACCTTTGGGATTTGCCACCCCACTTCTTTTTTGGGTCTTATAATTGCTGCTGCAGCTATGTTTTAGTGATGAGCGGGTTCGGATCCTCGGGATCCGAACCCCCCCAAACTTCAGCTTTTTTACACGGGTCCGAGGCAGGTTCGAACCTTCCCGCCTTGCTCGGTTAACCCGAGCTCACCCGAACGTCATAATCCCGCGCTCGGATTCTCACGAGATTCGTATTCTATATGAGCCACGCGTCGCCGCCATTTTCACTCGTGCATTGGAAATTAGAGATGAGCGCCGGAAATTTTTCGGGTTTTGTGTTTTGGTTTTGGGTTCGGTTCCGCGGCCGTGTTTTGGGTTCGACCGCGTTTTGGCAAAACCTCACCGAATTTTTTTTGTCTGATTCGGGTGTGTTTTGGATTCGGGTGTTTTTTTCAAAAAACCCTAAAAAACAGCTTAAATCATAGAATTTGGGGGTCATTTTGATCCCAAAGTATTATTAACCTTAAAAACCATAATTTACACTCATTTTCAGTCTATTCTGAATACCTCACACCTCACAATATTATTTTTAGTCCTAAAATTTGCACCGAGGTCGCTGTGTGAGTAAGATAAGCGACCCTAGTGGCCGACACAAACACCGGGCCCATCTAGGAGTGGCACTGCAGTGTCACGCAGGATGGCCCTTCCAAAAAACCCTCCCCAAACAGCACATGACGCAAAGAAAAAAAGAGGCGCAATGAGGTAGCTGACTGTGTGAGTAAGATAAGCGACCCTAGTGGCCGACACAAACACCGGGCCCATCTAGGAGTGGCACTGCAGTGTCACGCAGGATGGCCCTTCCAAAAAACCCTCCCCAAACAGCACATGACGCAAAGAAAAAAAGAGGCGCAATGAGGTAGCTGACTGTGTGAGTAAGATAAGCGACCCTAGTGGCCGACACAAACACCGGGCCCATCTAGGAGTGGCACTGCAGTGTCACGCAGGATGTCCCTTCCAAAAAACCCTCCCCAAACAGCACATGACGCAAAGAAAAAAAGAGGCGCAATGAGGTAGCTGACTGTGTGAGTAAGATAAGCGACCCTAGTTGTTAGGCGCCGAGGGTCCGCCCGTCAGTGCGGCCCGGCGCCTAGCAACTAGGGACGCCGCAGGCAGACAGCCGCCGGCTCCCTAGCAACGCTAGACGCCGGGCGCACGGAGCCGCTCAGACCCTAGCAACGGGGACGCCACGGTCAGACCGCGTTCCCCGTTGCTGGGTCTTAATTAATCAGTGCTTGTGTATTCTGGCCGTGCAGCATGCAGCTGCACGGCATCATTATGTGATTACCCTGTCTGGATCATGATTGGAGGGCTCCCAAATTTAAGCACTCTCAGGACTTCTCACAGACGCCGGTGATAGCTTCCTGTTTGCTGTGTCAGTTACAGAGAGTTTCCAGTCCTGCTCAACCCGGTTGTTCCTGTCCTCAGTGATCCAGTACTCGGAATTTGTCATCTATTCCTGGAGTCCGACCGAGCACCTTTAACATCCTGTGGTGTTCGTGAGTCGCGGCGTAGCCGTGTGTTGCGGCTTGACCGCTACTATTTATTATTTAGTTTATTGTGTTCTGGAGCTTTTGCGGAGGATTCCGCTCCCACAAATCCACTCTGGTATCCAGCGGTGCTGGATAGGAGTAACGGATCAGTGGATCTTTGGTTGTCCTTTTCCCTGGCGGTTTGTCCGCACATACTTTTGGTTTAAGTTAGATAGCTTGTAACCCCTGGCCTGGTTGCTTAGTCAGAGGGCCCCTTGTTATCACCCTGTCTCGGATTTCCCTTTGTCTCCCATTAAGACCTGAGGGGGCATCGGGGTTGGGCAGACATAATCCGCCCTTCGAACGCGGCTGCCATGGGCTCAAGCAACCATAGTCTCGCAGGGGATTTCAGATAACACGGGCGAGACAACGGAGTTAGGGCGCCAGGGGTTACTAGGCTTTCCTGCTCCCGTACCAGCATATCCTTCCAGTACTCAGACCTCTGCCATAAAGATCTCCTCTGGTCTGGAGTACGGGAATCATAACATTATCACCGGCCAAACTAAAATTTAAAATTAAACAGGAGTTAATTTTTTCCCTTATTCTGTTGGGAGATTTGTCAGCCTCATGAATCCCTCCGGTGTTGGGCCAAATCCTGGCCAGCTTTTAGTTAGCCAGATTCAAGAGCTTACTCAGATGGTTCAAGATCTGTCCCTTCGGGTGAGGTCACAGGAAGATCTGTTACGGACTTCCCCAAGGGTCATTCCTGAACCAAAAATGCATCTGCCTGACCGTTTTTCTGGGGATAGAAAGCAGTTTTTTAATTTTAAAGAGTCTTGTAAACTGTATTTTCGTTTAAGACCAGTCTCCTCAGGTACGGAATCTCAGCGGGTAGGAATTATTATTTCTTTGCTACAGGGGGATCCTCAGACCTGGGCTTTTGGCTTAAAGACAGACGATCCGGCTTTATTGTCTGTAGACGCCTTTCTGGGGTCTTTAGGGCTATTGTATGACGACCCTGATAGAGAGGCATCCGCCGAGAGTCAGTTGCGTGCTCTCAGACAGGGTAGGAATCCCGCAGAGATTTATTGTACGGAGTTTCGCCGTTGGTCGAACGACTGTGGATGGAATGACCCAGCCCTGCGCAGTCAGTTTCGCCTCGGCTTATCCGAGTCTATAAAAGACAGTCTCCTTCAGTATCCCGCTCCTGAGACTCTCGATAAACTCATGGAGCTCTCTATTAAGATTGATCGTCGTCTCAGAGAGCGGAGGGCTGAAAAAGGAGCATCTGTCGGGTCTTCTCCTTGTGTTTTTTCCATTCCTGTGGACATAGAGGAGCCCATGCAGATAGGCCTCTCCAAACTGTCTCCTGAAGAAAGAACCAGAAGGCAAAATTCTGGTCTTTGTTTATACTGTGGGGGTAAGGGACATTTTGCCCGTAGATGTCCGAACAAGTCGGGAAACGCCTCGACCAAGTGAGTTGTGAGGGGGTTCACTTTGGTCTGCAGCTTATCTCCTCAAATAATTCACTGTTGGTTCCAGCTAAAGTTTCCTTTGGCAGCCTCTGTTCCTCGGTCTCGGCTTTTGTGGACAGTGGAGCTGCAGGGAACTTTATGGATTTAACATGGGCTAAGGCCTTAGGTATTCCTCAATTAGCCTTGGGTAGGTGTATCACCATGCATGGTTTAGATGGGAGTCCCTTGTCCAATGGGGTTATTTCTCTCTGTACACCTCCTGTTCTACTTTCGGTAGGAGCTCTGCATTCTGAAAAGATTGAGTTTTTCCTTACCCATTGCCCAGCAGTTCCTGTGGTTCTGGGTCACCCTTGGCTGGCCTTTCATAATCCCATCATTGATTGGCAGTCGGGGGAGATCTTACAATGGGGTACCATTTGTAATAAGGAATGTATTACGCTTCCCATCAGAATAGCTGCTGTCATTCCCGCACCCATTCCTGTGGAATACCAGGATTTTGTTGATGTATTTTCCAAGGGCAATGCGGATATTCTGCCTCCCCATAGGCCTTATGATTGTGCTATCGAGTTAATTCCTGGTGCCACTTTGCCTAAGGGAAGGTTATATGCATTGTCCAGACCTGAAACTGTGGCCATGAATGAGTATGTTAAAGAAAGCCTAGGGAAAGGATTTATCAGGCCATCTAAATCCCCTTTAAGTGCAGGCTTCTTCTTCGTGGAGAAGAAGGATGGATCACTCAGACCTTGCATTGACTTTAGAGCCTTGAATAAAATCTCAGTAAAGAATACTTACCCTTTGCCGCTGATTTCTGTCCTCTTTGATCAGCTACGTTCGGCTGTGATTTTTTCTAAGATTGACCTGAGAGGAGCATATAACCTCATCAGAATCAAGTCAGGGGATGAGTGGAAAACGGCATTCAGTACTCAATCAGGCCACTATGAGTATCTGGTTATGCCATTCGGCCTGTCCAACGCTCCGGCAGTTTTCCAGGATCTCATTAACGATGTGCTCCGTGAATTTCTTGGAAGATTCGTTGTAGTCTACTTAGACAATATATTGATATATTCTGACTCTATTGAACAACATGTTACCCAGGTGCGTCAGGTTCTAAAAAAATTACGTGAAAATCACCTATATGCCAAGCTGGAGAAGTGTGAATTTCATGTCACGGAGGTATCCTTTTTAGGGTACATTATTTCCCCTCGGGGATTCTGTATGGAACCAAAGAAGCTCCAAGCCATCCTTAGTTGGGCGCAACCCACCAATTTAAAAGCAATTCAGCGCTTTTTAGGGTTTGCGAATTACTATAGAAGATTTATTCACTCTTTCTCTGACCTAGTTGCTCCCATTGTGGCACTGACTAAAAAGGGAGCAGATCCTACCAACTGGTCACGTGAAGCGGAGTTATCTTTTCAGGCCTTGAAACAAGCCTTTGTCTCAGCCCCGGTCCTCAGACATCCCAACCCAGAATTGCCTTTCATTGTTGAGGTTGATGCCTCGGAGGTTGGAGTAGGGGCTATCCTATCTCAGAAGGATCCGGATTCCCTGGAATTACATCCTTGTGCCTTTATGTCCAGGAAATTCTCATCTGCTGAATCCAACTACGATGTTGGTAACCGGGAATTACTGGCTATTAAATGGGCTTTTGAGGAGTGGAGGCATTGGCTTGAAGGAGCCACTCATACCATTTCAGTTTTGACTGATCACAAAAATCTTCAATACATTGAATCAGCTAAACGGCTGAATGCCCGGCAAGCTCGTTGGGCTTTATTTTTTACTCGTTTCAAGTTCATTATCACCTTCAGGCCAGGTTCCAAGAATACCAAGGCAGATGCCCTGTCACGCAGTTTTCTTCCAGTTCAAGACAACAGTCCTGTTACTCCCATACTTCCGTCTTCAGTCATTCGGGCAGGTCTCACACAAGATTTATTTACCCAGTTAAAGCAGCTTCAACATCAAGCTCCTGGAAATACTCCTGCTGGTCGTCTTTTTGTCCCCGAGTTTTTGAGAGCAACGGTTTTGACGGAGTTTCATGATAGCAAGGTTGCCGGGCATCCGGGGATCGCTAAAACTTTTGAATTAGTTTCCCGCTCGGTATGGTGGCCTGGTCTTTCCAAAGACATTAAGGAGTTTGTTTTTTCTTGTCAGGTCTGTGCACAGCATAAGGTTCCCCGTTCCTTGCCTATCGGTCAACTTATGCCCTTGAATGTTCCTCTTAGGCCATGGTCTCATATTTCCATGGATTTTGTGGTGGACCTCCCTCTGTCAGCCGGATGCCGAGTCATATGGGTGGTAGTGGACCGTTTTAGCAAAATGGCCCATTTCATTGCTCTTCCCCGATTGCCATCTGCCCAGGGATTGGCAGTCTTGTTCCTCCGCCATGTTTTCAGACTCCATGGGTTACCCACTGATATTGTTTCTGATCGGGGTCCACAATTCATTGCACAATTTTGGAAGTCTTTTTGTGCCTCATTAAAGATGAAATTATCTTTAACGTCTGGCTACCATCCCCAATCCAACGGGCAGACTGAGCGAGTTAATCAATCATTAAAACAATATTTGCGTTTGTACTCGGCCAAACTCCAAAATGACTGGTCTGAGTTTCTTCCGTTTGCAGAGTTTGCTTACAACAATGCCTGTCATTCCTCCACCAATGTATCTCCATTTTTTACAGTTTTTGGTTTTCACCCCAGAGCTAATTCCTTTTTTCAACATTCCTCTGTCTCCTCACTGACCTTGACCTCTCATCTCAGACTCATTTGGAGAAAAGTGCACCTGGCTCTCAGAAAAGCGGCATTTCGGGAGAAAAATTTTTCTGACAGGCTCCGACGGCCGTGCACTTTTAAAGTTGGAGATAGGGTATGGTTGTCGACTCGCAACATTAAACTTCGACAAACCTCAGCCAGATTGGGTCCTAAATTTATTGGACCATTTCATATTATCAAAAAAGTCAATCCAGTGGCTTTCCGGTTACGTTTACCAAAAACTTTACGGATCGGAAATACCTTCCATTGCTCCTTGTTAAAACCATATGTTTCGTCCAGTAGATTTCCTCGCAAGATCTCTCAGGGGAAATCACCAATAGATGTACAGGGTCAGCAGGAGTTCTTAGTGGAGAAGGTTCTCGATTCCAAGTTGTCCCGGGGTCGGCTTTATTTTTTGGTACATTGGAGAGGTTATGGTCCAGAAGAAAGGTCTTGGGTCCTGGATGAGGATCTCCATGCCCCGAGGCTCAAAAGGGCATTTTTTCGAGAATTTCCTCAGAAACCTGGCCTTAGGGGTTCCTTGACCCCTCCTCAAGGGGGGGGTACTGTTAGGCGCCGAGGGTCCGCCCGTCAGTGCGGCCCGGCGCCTAGCAACTAGGGACGCCGCAGGCAGACAGCCGCCGGCTCCCTAGCAACGCTAGACGCCGGGCGCACGGAGCCGCTCAGACCCTAGCAACGGGGACGCCACGGTCAGACCGCGTTCCCCGTTGCTGGGTCTTAATTAATCAGTGCTTGTGTATTCTGGCCGTGCAGCATGCAGCTGCACGGCATCATTATGTGATTACCCTGTCTGGATCATGATTGGAGGGCTCCCAAATTTAAGCACTCTCAGGACTTCTCACAGACGCCGGTGATAGCTTCCTGTTTGCTGTGTCAGTTACAGAGAGTTTCCAGTCCTGCTCAACCCGGTTGTTCCTGTCCTCAGTGATCCAGTACTCGGAATTTGTCATCTATTCCTGGAGTCCGACCGAGCACCTTTAACATCCTGTGGTGTTCGTGAGTCGCGGCGTAGCCGTGTGTTGCGGCTTGACCGCTACTATTTATTATTTAGTTTATTGTGTTCTGGAGCTTTTGCGGAGGATTCCGCTCCCACAAATCCACTCTGGTATCCAGCGGTGCTGGATAGGAGTAACGGATCAGTGGATCTTTGGTTGTCCTTTTCCCTGGCGGTTTGTCCGCACATACTTTTGGTTTAAGTTAGATAGCTTGTAACCCCTGGCCTGGTTGCTTAGTCAGAGGGCCCCTTGTTATCACCCTGTCTCGGATTTCCCTTTGTCTCCCATTAAGACCTGAGGGGGCATCGGGGTTGGGCAGACATAATCCGCCCTTCGAACGCGGCTGCCATGGGCTCAAGCAACCATAGTCTCGCAGGGGATTTCAGATAACACGGGCGAGACAACGGAGTTAGGGCGCCAGGGGTTACTAGGCTTTCCTGCTCCCGTACCAGCATATCCTTCCAGTACTCAGACCTCTGCCATAAAGATCTCCTCTGGTCTGGAGTACGGGAATCATAACATTAGTGGCCGACACAAACACCGGGCCCATCTAGGAGTGGCACTGCAGTGTCACGCAGGATGGCCCTTCCAAAAAACCCTCCCCAAACAGCACATGACGCAAAGAAAAAAAGAGGCGCAATGAGGTAGCTGACTGTGTGAGTAAGATAAGCGACCCTAGTGGCCGACACAAACACCGGGCCCATCTAGGAGTGGCACTGCAGTGTCACGCAGGATGGCCCTTCCAAAAAACCCTCCCCAAACAGCACATGACGCAAAGAAAAAAAGAGGCGCAATGAGGTAGCTGACTGCGTGAGTAAGATAAGCGACCCTAGTGGCCGACACAAACACCGGGCCCATCTAGGAGTGGCACTGCAGTGTCACGCAGGATGGCCCTTCCAAAAAACCCTCCCCAAACAGCACATGACGCAAAGAAAAAAAGAGGCGCAATGAGGTAGCTGACTGTGTGAGTAAGATAAGCGACCCTAGTGGCCGACACAAACACCGGGCCCATCTAGGAGTGGCACTGCAGTGTCACGCAGGATGGCCCTTCCAAAAAACCCTCCCCAAACAGCACATGACGCAAAGAAAAAAAGAGGCGCAATGAGGTAGCTGACTGTGTGAGTAAGATAAGCGACCCTAGTGGCCGACACAAACACCGGGCCCATCTAGGAGTGGCACTGCAGTGTCACGCAGGATGGCCCTTCCAAAAAACCCTCCCCAAACAGCACATGACGCAAAGAAAAAAAGAGGCGCAATGAGGTAGCTGACTGTGTGAGTAAGATAAGCGACCCTAGTGGCCGACACAAACACCGGGCCCATCTAGGAGTGGCACTGCAGTGTCACGCAGGATGGCCCTTCCAAAAAACCCTCCCCAAACAGCACATGACGCAAAGAAAAATAAAAGAAAAAAGAGGTGCAAGATGGAATTGTCCTTGGGCCCTCCCACCCACCCTTATGTTGTATAAACAGGACATGCACACTTTAACCAACCCATCATTTCAGTGACAGGGTCTGCCACACGACTGTGACTGATATGACGGGTTGGTTTGGACCCCCCCCAAAAAAGAAGCAATTAATCTCTCCTTGCACAAACTGGCTCTACAGAGGCAAGATGTCCACCTCATCATCCTCCGATATATCACCGTGTACATCCCCCTCCTCACAGATTATCAATTCGTCCCCACTGGAATCCACCATCTCAGCTCCCTGTGTACTTTGTGGAGGCAATTGCTGCTGGTCAATGTCTCCGCGGAGGAATTGATTATAATTCATTTTAATGAACATCATCTTCTCCACATTTTCTGGATGTAACCTCGTACGCCGATTGCTGACAAGGTGAGCGGCGGCACTAAACACTCTTTCGGAGTACACACTTGTGGGAGGGCAACTTAGGTAGAATAAAGCCAGTTTGTGCAAGGGCCTCCAAATTGCCTCTTTTTCCTGCCAGTATAAGTACGGACTGTGTGACGTGCCTACTTGGATGCGGTCACTCATATAATCCTCCACCATTCTTTCAATGTTGAGAGAATCATATGCAGTGACAGTAGACGACATGTCCGTAATCGTTGTCAGGTCCTTCAGTCCGGACCAGATGTCAGCATCAGCAGTCGCTCCAGACTGCCCTGCATCACCGCCAGTGGGTGGGCTCGGAATTCTGAGCCTTTTCCTCGCACCCCCAGTTGCGGGAGAATGTGAAGGAGGAGATGTTGACAGGTCGCGTTCCGCTTGACTTGACAATTTTCTCACCAGCAGGTCTTTCAACCCCAGCAGACTTGTGTCTGCCGGAAAGAGAGATCCAAGGTAGGCTTTAAATCTAGGATCGAGCATGGTGGCCAAAATGTAGTGCTCTGATTTCAACAGATTGACCACCCGTGAATCCTTGTTAAGCGAATTAAGGGCTCCATCCACAAGTCCCACATGCCTAGCGGAATCGCTCCATGTTAGCTCCTCCTTCAATGTCTCCAGCTTCTTCTGCAAAAGCCTGATGAGGGGAATGACCTGACTCAGGCTGGCAGTGTCTGAACTGACTTCACGTGTGGCAAGTTCAAAGGGCATCAGAACCTTGCACAACGTTGAAATCATTCTCCACTGCGCTTGAGACAGGTGCATTCCACCTCCTTTGCCTATATCGTGGCCAGATGTATAGGCTTGAATGGCCTTTTGCTGCTCCTCCAACCTCTGAAGCATATAGAGGGTTGAATTCCACCTCGTTACCACTTCTTGCTTCAGATGATGGCAGGGCAGGTTCAGTAGTTTTTGGTGGTGCTCCAGTCTTCTGTACGTGGTGCCTGTACGCCGAAAGTGTCCCGCAATTCTTCTGGCCACCGACAGCATCTCTTGCACGCCCCTGTCGTTTTTTAAAAAATTCTGCACCACCAAATTCAAGGTATGTGCAAAACATGGGACGTGCTGGAATTTGCCCATATTTAATGCACACACAATATTGCTGGCGTTGTCCGATGCCACAAATCCACAGGAGAGTCCAATTGGGGTAAGCCATTCCGCGATGATCTTCCTCAGTTGCCGTAAGAGGTTTTCAGCTGTGTGCGTATTCTGGAAAGCGGTGATACAAAGCGTAGCCTGCCTAGGAAAGAGTTGGCGTTTGCGAGATGCTGCTACTGGTGCCGCCGCTGCTGTTCTTGCGGCGGGAGTCCATACATCTACCCAGTGGGCTGTCACAGTCATATAGTCCTGACCCTGCCCTGCTCCACTTGTCCACATGTCCGTGGTTAAGTGGACATTGGGTACAACTGCATTTTTTAGGACACTGGTGAGTCTTTTTCTGACGTCCGTGTACATTCTCGGTATCGCCTGCCTAGAGAAGTGGAACCTAGATGGTATTTGGTAACGGGGGCACACTGCCTCAATAAATTGTCTAGTTCCCTGTGAACTAACGGCGGATACCGGACGCACGTCTAACACCAACATAGTTGTCAAGGCCTCAGTTATCCGCTTTGCAGCAGGATGACTGCTGTGATATTTCATCTTCCTCGCAAAGGACTGTTGAACAGTCAATTGCTTACTGGAAGTAGTACAAGTGGGCTTACGACTTCCCCTCTGGGATGACCATCGACTCCCAGCAGCAACAACAGCAGCGCCAGCAGCAGTAGGCGTTACACGCAAGGATGCATCGGAGGAATCCCAGGCAGGAGAGGACTCGTCAGAATTGCCAGTGACATGGCCTGCAGGACTATTGGCATTCCTGGGGAAGGAGGAAATTGACACTGAGGGAGTTGGTGGGGTGGTTTGCGTGAGCTTGGTTACAAGAGGAAGGGATTTACTGGTCAGTGGACTGCTTCCGCTGTCGCCCAAAGTTTTTGAACTTGTCACTGACTTATTATGAATGCGCTGCAGGTGACGTATAAGGGAGGATGTTCCGAGGTGGTTAACGTCCTTACCCCTACTTATTACAGCTTGACAAAGGCAACACACGGCTTGACACCTGTTGTCCGCATTTCTGTTGAAATACTTCCACACCGAAGAGCTGATTTTTTTGGTATTTTCACCAGGCATGTCAGTGGCCATATTCCTCCCACGGACAACAGGTGTCTCCCCGGGTGCCTGACTTAAACAAACCACCTCACCATCAGAATCCTCCTGGTCAATTTCCTCCCCAGCGCCAGCAACACCCATATCCTCCTCATCCTGGTGTACTTCAACACTGACATCTTCAATCTGACTATCAGGAACTGGACTGCGGGTGCTCCTTCCAGCACTTGCAGGGGGCGTGCAAATGGTGGAAGGCGCATGCTCTTCACGTCCAGTGTTGGGAAGGTCAGGCATCGCAACCGACACAATTGGACTCTCCTTGTGGATTTGGGATTTCGAAGAACGCACAGTTCTTTGCGGTGCTACTGCTTTTGCCAGCTTGAGTCTTTTCATTTTTCTAGCGAGAGGCTGAGTGCCTCCATCCTCATGTGAAGCTGAACCACTAGCCATGAACATAGGCCAGGGGCCTCAGCCGTTCCTTGCCACTCCGTGTGGTAAATGGCATATTGGCAAGTTTACGCTTCTCCTCCGACAATTTTATTTTAGGTTTTGGAGTCCTTTTTTTACTGATATTTGGTGTTTTGGATTTGACATGCTCTGTACTATGACATTGGGCATCGGCCTTGGCAGACGACGTTGCTGGCATTTCATCGTCTCGGCCATGACTAGTGGCAGCAGCTTCAGCACGAGGTGGAAGTGGATCTTGATCTTTCCCTAATTTTGGAACCTCAACATTTTTGTTCTCCATATTTTAATAGGCACCTCAGGTAAACAATGGAGATGGATGGATACTAGTATACAATTATGGATGGACTGCCGAGTGCCGACACAGAGGTAGCTACAGCCGTGGACTATTGTACTGTACTGTGTCTGCTGCTAATATAGACTGGATGATAATGAGATGTAGTATGTATGTATAAAGAAGAAAGAAAAAAAAACCACGGGTAGGTGGTATACAATTATGGACGGACTGCCGAGTGCCGACACAGAGGTAGCTACAGCCGTGGACTACCGTACTGTGTCTGCTGCTAATATAGACTGGTTGATAATGAGATGTAGTATGTATAAAGAAGAAAGAAAAAAAAAACCACGGGTAGGTGGTATACAATTATGGACGGACTGCCGAGTGCCGACACAGAGGTAGCTACAGCCGTGGACTACCGTACTGTGTCTGCTGCTAATATAGACTGGTTGATAAAGAGATGTAGTATGTATGTATAAAGAAGAAAGAAAAAAAAACAACGGGTAGGTGGTATACAATTATGGACGGACTGCCGAGTGCCGACACAGAGGTAGCTACAGACGTGGACTACCGTACTGTACTGTGTCTGCTGCTAATATAGACTGGATGATAATGAGATGTAGTATGTATAAAGAAGAAAGAAAAAAAAACCACGGGTAGGTGGTATACAATTATGGATGGACTGCCGAGTGCCGACACAGAGGTAGCTACAGCCGTGGACTACCGTACTGTGTCTGCTGCTAATATAGACTGGTTGATAATGAGATGTAGTATGTATAAAGAAGAAAGAAAAAAAAAACCACGGGTAGGTGGTATACAATTATGGACGGACTGCCGAGTGCCGACACAGAGGTAGCTACAGACGTGGACTACCGTACTGTACTGTGTCTGCTGCTAATATAGACTGGATGATAATGAGATGTAGTATGTATGTATAAAGAAGAAAGAAAAAAAAAACACGGGTAGGTGGTATACAATTATGGACGGACTGCCGAGTGCCGACACAGAGGTAGCTACAGCCGTGGACTACCGTACTGTGTCTGCTGCTAATATAGACTGGTTGATAAAGAGATGTAGTATGTATGTTTAAAGAAGAAAGAAAAAAAAACCACGGGTAGGTGGTATACAATTATGGACGGACTGCCGAGTGCCGACACAGAGGTAGCTACAGACGTGGACTACCGTACTGTACTGTGTCTGCTGCTAATATAGACTGGATGATAATGAGATGTAGTATGTATGTATAAAGAAGAAAGAAAAAAAAAACCACGGGTAGGTGGTATACAATTATGGACGGACTGCCGAGTGCCGACACAGAGGTAGCTACAGCCGTGGACTACCGTACTGTGTCTGCTGCTAATATAGACTGGTTGATAATGAGATGTAGTATGTATAAAGAAGAAAAAAAAAAAAAACCACGGGTAGGTGGTATACAATTATGGACGGACTGCCGAGTGCCGACACAGAGGTAGCTACAGCCGTGGACTACCGTACTGTACTGTGTCTGCTGCTAATATAGACTGGATGATAATGAGATGTAGTATGTATAAAGAAGAAAGAAAAAAAAACCACGGGTAGGTGGTATACAATTATGGATGGACTGCCGAGTGCCGACACAGAGGTAGCTACAGCCGTGGACTACCGTACTGTGTCTGCTGCTAATATAGACTGGTTGATAATGAGATGTAGTATGTATAAAGAAGAAAGAAAAAAAAAAACACGGGTAGGTGGTATACAATTATGGACGGACTGCCGAGTGCCGACACAGAGGTAGCTACAGACGTGGACTACCGTACTGTACTGTGTCTGCTGCTAATATAGACTGGATGATAATGAGATGTAGTATGTATAAAGAAGAAAGAAAAAAAAAACCACGGGTAGGTGGTATACAATTATGGATGGACTGCCGAGTGCCGACACAGAGGTAGCTACAGCCGTGAACTACCGTACTGTGTCTGCTGCGACTGGATGATAAATAATGATATAAAAAAAATATATATATATATCACTACTGCAGCCGGACAGGTATATATTATATAATGACGGACCTGCGGGACACTGTCTGTCAGCAGAATTAGTTTTTTATTTTATAGAATAAAAAAACACCACACAAGTCACACGACGTGTGTTTAACTTTTACAGGCAGACATTCACAATACAATATAGTATACTATATACTGGTGGTCAGGTCACTGGTCAGTCACACTGGCAGTGGCACTCCTGCAGAAAAAAAGTGTGCACTGTTTAATTTTAATATGTACTCCTGGCTCCTGCTATAACCTAACTGCTCCCCAGTCTCCCCCACAATTAAGCTGTGTGAGCACAGTCAGATATTATACATAGATGATGCAGCAGCACACTGGGCTGAGCACAGATATGGTATGTGACTGAGTCACTGTGTATCGTTTTTTCAGGCAGAGAACGGATTATATTAAATAATATAAAACTGCACTGGTGGTCACTGGTCAGTCACTAGTATAACTAACTAATACTATCAGCAAAATTCTGCACTCTCTGTCTGAGTACTCCTCCTAAGCTCCAGTAAATGAAGTGTCACTGTCTCACTCTCACTCTCCTATCTATTTCTTCTCTAAACGGAGAGGACGCCAGCCACGTCCTCTCACTATCAATCTCAATGCACGTGTAAAATGGCGGCGACGCGCGGCTCCTTATATAGAATCCGAGTCTCGCGATAGAATCCGAGCCTCGCGAGAATCCGACAGCGTCATGATGACGTTCGGGCGCGCTCGGGTTAACCGAGCAAGGCGGGAAGATCCGAGTCGCTCGGATCCGTGTAAAAAAAGCTGAAGTTCGGGCGGGTTCGGATTCCGAGGAACCGAACCCGCTCATCACTATTGGAAATGTTAGTGAGAGGACGTGGCTGGCGTCCTCTCTGTTTTATTCATGTGGCTGCAAATATCTGTGCTTACTGCTTTATTGTGGGGACTGGGGTGCAGCAGTATTATATAGGAGGAGTACAGTGCAGAGTTTTGCTGATCAGTGACCACCAGTATTATACGTTCTCTGGCTGAAAAATGCTCCATATCTGTGTTCAGTGTGCTGCATATATCTGTGCTCACACTGCTTTATTGTGGGGACTGGGGAGCAGCAGTATTATATAGGAGGAGTACAGTGCAGAGTTTTGCTGATCAGTGACCACCAGTATTATACGTTCTCTGCCTGAAAAACGCTCCATATCTGTGGTGCATTGTAGTATATATAGTAGGAGTACAGTGCATAATTTTGCTGACCACCAGTATATAATATATAGCAGTACGGTACAGTAGGCCACTGCTCTACCTACCTCTGTGTCGTCAAGTATACTATCCATCCATACCTGTGGTGCATTTCAGTTTTGCACAGTTTGCTGACCACCAGTATATAATATATAACAGTACGGTACAGTAAGCCACTGCACTACCTACCTCTGTGTCGTCAAGTATACTATCCATCCATACCTGTGGTGCATTTCAGTTGTGCGCAGTATATATAGTAGTAGGCCATTGCTATTGATACTGGCATATAATTATAAAAAATGGAGAACAAAAATGTGGACGGTAAAATAGGGAAAGATCAAGATCCACTTCCATCTCGTGCTGAAGCTGCTGCCACTAGTCATGGCAGAGACGATGAAATGCCATCAACGTCGTCTGCCAAGGCCGATGCCCAATGTCATAGTAGAGAGCATGTAAAATCCCAAAAAAATAAAGCTCAGTAAAATGACCCAAAAATCGAAATCAAAATTGTCTGAGGAGAAGCGTAAACTTGCCAATGTGCCATTTACGACACGGAGTGGCAAGGAACGATTGAGGGCCTGGCCTATGTTCATGGCTAGTGGTTCAGCTTCACATGAGGATGGAAGCACTCGTCCTAATGCTAGAAAACTTAAAAGAGTTAAGATGGCAAAAGCACAGCAAAGAACTGTGCGTTCTTCTAAATCACAAATCCCCAAAGAGAGCCCAATTGTGTCAGCCACTTGTGTCGCTTAGCTTAGTAACACAGCGACCTTGGTGCGCCTCTTTTTTTCTTTGCATCGTGTGCTGTTTGGGGACAATTTTTTTGAAGTGCCATCCTGTCTGACACTGCAACGCCACTCCTAGATGGGCCAGGTGTTTGTGTCGGCCACTTGTGTCGCTTAGCTTAGCCATCCAGCGACCTTGGTGCAAATTTTAGGACTAAAAATAATATTGTGAGGTGTGAGGTGTTCAGAATAGACTGAACATGAGTGTAACTTATGGTTATTGAGGTTAATAATACTATGGGATCAAAATGGCCCCCAAATTCTATGATTTAAGCTGTTTTTGAGGGTTTTTTGTAAAAAAACACCTGAATCCAAAACACACCCGAATCCGACAAAAAATTTTCAGGGAGGTTTTGCCAAAACGCGTCCGAATCCAAAACACGGCCGCTGAACCGAATCCAAAACCAAAACCCGAAAAATTTCCGGTGCACATCACTACTATGTTTATTGTACTTGTTCAGCTATGTTTAGTACTGAAAGTCACTTTTTTATTGTATTGTTCATACTGTTTCTGTTTCTGTACTTTGTAACACTCTGCAGACCCCTTTTGATGCTATATAAATTAATAATAATAATAATAATAATAATAATATTATTAATTTCTCATTTCCATCTTTAGAGAACATGCACACAGGTGTTGGAGTGCTGTATTTTGTAGTTGTTTTGGTTTGTAAAATTGCACACAGTGCTGGATTAAGGCTTTGCGGAGCCTGGGGTACTTAAGACTGGGGGGGGGGGGCATATTTGGGACACAAATCAGGTCCTTGTGCACAAGCCCCAGGCGCATACATGAAAAGGTGGCTTCGTCGCACATCCCATTCCAGTTTCATTTCATGCAGGGACAATGCACATTGGCCCTCATTCCGAGTTGTTCGCTCGCTAGCTGCTTTTAGAAGCATTGCACACGCTAAGCCGCCGCCCTCAGGGAGTGTATCTTAGCATAGCAGAATTGTGAACGAAAGATTAGCAGAATTGCGAATAGAAAATTCTTAGTTTCTGAGTAGCTCGAGACTTACTCCTACATTGCGATCAGTTAAGTCAGTTTCGTTCCTGGTTTGACGTCACAAACACACCCAGTGTTCGGCCAGACACTCCCCCATTTCTCCAGCCACTCCCGCGCTTTTCCCTGAAACGACGTGTTTTTCCGCACACTCCCAGAAAACGGTCAGTTTCCACCCAGAAACACCCACTTCCTGTCAATCACTCACCGATCAGCAGAACGATGAGAAAACTTTGTTACACCGTGAGTAAAATACCTAACTTTTGTGTAAAATAACTAAGCGCATGCGCTATGCGAACCTTGCGCATGCGCAGTAAGCGACTAATCGCAGTATAGCGAAAATTGGCAACGAGCGAACAACTCGGAATGACCCCCATTGTTTGCCCAACTGCTGTGCTACTCCTGCATGAATCCACAAAATATGCAGTTTTCAAGTCATTGTATTAGGTTAAAACTGGAATGGTCCGGACCCTGGAATGCCGGAACCAGGGCCGGATTAACAATGGGGCGGATGGAGCTGCAGCTCCAGGCCCCCTATGAAAATAAGTCCACAGAACCAAGGAGAATCCGCCAGAGACAGGAAAAAATATTTTACAGTCACCACCAGCGGCTGCCCGAGGCTTCACTCTACCCATTCAAACCCGACTGTAAACAGGCTTCACCTGCCCTCCCTGCGTCGCATAGTGTGCCTCCCCCTTCTCTGCGCCATGTGATGTCGCGCCGCATGACATCACATAGGCGCCACCGCGCTGTGCTCTGCGCGTGGGTGCCGCCGATGACAATGGGGGTGAGCCGCCAGTGGATCCTCCTGACTGCCGGATGCTGCCTGTTGCTATACGCTGGCAGCACCTGATCTTCCTCCTGTCAGCACCTGGAGGAGGAGGCGAGTCAGGGGAACAGAGAGGAGAGAAGGTAAGTAATCTTTAAGGTAGAGACCAAAACACTATCTGTGGGGGGTGGGGTCATAATAATGGACAGAGGAGATCAGTGATCTAATAATGGACACGGGGTGGGGGATGGGGAGGCATAATAATGTACAGAGGGGAACAGTGGTGGTGAGGAGATATAATAATAGATAGAGGGGAACAATTATATAATAATGGACACGGGGGGGGGGGTGAGGAGGCATAATAATGGACAAGAGGGGACAATGATATAATAATAGACACGGGGAGGGGGGGGGGTGAGGAGGCATAATAATGGACCGTGGGGGGAACAAATAGCAATGGACACAGGAGGGGATGACATAATAATGGACAGGGGGGCCAAATATTAATGTACACGGAGGGGAGGGTGGGACATAATAATGGAGGGGAACAATGATATAATAGTGGACACGGGGGGGGGGGGAGGGGGCATAATAATGGACAGAGTGGGAACAAATAGCAATGGACACAGGAGGGGGATGACATAATAATGGACAAGGGGGGGGCATAATAATGGACAGAGGGGGACACACTGCAAGATATATTTGGTATATGTCTATTGATAAAATTGATAGGAGACTTCTCTTTATAAAAAGAAAACAATATTTATTATCCAAAACACATATAAAACCTACACAAAATTCACATAGACATATACAAAAACCCACAAACATCAAAGCCCTTTTTAGATAAATTAGCTTATTTATATAGAATGTAAATGGTTTCATCCGTTGTAGATAAAATATAATAACCGTTCATACAAAAAATCCACTTCTATATATTGCCGATGAATAATATAGAACAAGTTACCAAACCATGTTTAGTTCATTAGTAGGAGACTCTTAGATGGAAATCGTCCCTTAAAGTTTGCATGTTCAGGTACCGGCCAGCCACACCGTCACCCGACACGCTTGTGGATTGATGCCCCGCCAAGCAAATTGGTACTGTAAGTCAATGAGCCGGAGAGGATGAAGGTATCCCCACACATACTGTACATATCTGTTGGAGATCACTAATTCTACTTAAGCTTCCGATGCACTACCAAACCTGCTTGAAGTGGGCCGATACTACGGCTGAGGTGTGTGCAAGACAACAATGGCCCTCATTCCGAGTTGATCGCTCGCAAGGCGATTTTAGCAGAGTTACACACGCTAAGCCGCCGCCTACTGGGAGTGAATCTTAGCTTCTTAAAATTGCGACCGATGTATTCGCAATATTGCGATTACAAACTACTTAGCAGTTTCAGAGTAGCTTCAGACTTACTCGGCATCTGCGATCAGTTCAGTGCTTGTCGTTCCTGGTTTGACGTCATAAACACACCCAGCGTTCGCCCAGACACTCCTCCGTTTCTCCGGCCACTCCTGCGTTTTTTCCGGAAACGGTAGCGTTTTTAACCACACGCCCCTGAAACGCCGTGTTTCCGCCCAGTAACACCCATTTCCTGTCAATCACATTACGATCGCCGGAGCGAAGAAAAAGCCGTGAGTAAAAATACTATCTTCATTGTTAAATTACTTGGCGCAGTCGCAGTGCGAATATTGCGCATGCGTACTAAGCGGAATTTTACTGCGATGCGATGAAATATACCGAGCGAACGACTCGGAATGAGGGCCCATATATATATCCTCATCCTGCACTTTCCGGCTCATTAACCGATTTGCTTGACGGGGCAACAATCCACCAGCGTGTCGGGTGCCGATGCGGCTGGCCAGATCCTGAACTTGCTAACTTAAGAAACAATTTCCATATAAGAGTCTCCTACTAATGAACTAAACGTGGTCTGGTAACTTATTCTATATTATTCATCTGCGATTTTTTTGTATGAACTCTGTACTATAAGACATTTTTCCTACAGCGGGTGAAACCATTTACATCCTATATAAATAAGATAACTCAGCTAAAAAGGCCTTTGATATTTGTGATTTTATATACAGTGGGGTAAATTTACTAAGATTCGTAATTTCCGAAAAAAGGTCAAAGTTCAATCACGAATGACATCGACAGTGTAAAACTGCAACTTTTTGAATTGATTACGATGGATTTACTAAGCTGTCGTATTCGGGTTTTTCTTTTCTTCCGATGTCGATGTCATTCGTTTTTTTTTACCTATTTTTACGGCAGTGATTAGCAAAACACTGCCGTTTTTTTTTACAATCAATCTCGGCCGGATCTGTGTGATCCGTGCTGGGGTTTAATTTTTTTTTTTTTTTTAATTAAACACTGTAAAATAATAAAAAAAAATGCGTGGGGTCCCCCCTCCTAAGCATAACCAGCCTCGGGCTCTTTGAGCCGATCCTGGTTGCAGAAATATGGGGAAAAAAATGACAGGGGTTCCCCCATATTTAAGCAACCAGCATCGGGCTCTGCGCCTGGTCCTGGTTCCAAAAATACGGGGGACAAAAAGAGTAGGGGTCCCCCGTATTTTTAAAACCAGCACCGGGCTCCACTAGCTGGACAGATAATGCCACAGCCGGGGGTCACTTTTATACAGCGCCCTGCGGCCGTGGCATCAAAAATCCAACTAGTCACCCCTGGCCGGGGTACCCTGGGGGAGTGGGAACCCCTTCAATCAAGGGGTCCCCCCCCCCCAGCCACCCAAGGGCCAGGGGTGAAGCCCGAGGCTGTCCCCCCCCCATCCAATGGGCTGCGGATGGGAGGGCTGATAGCCTTTGTTGTAAAATAAAAGATATTGTTTTTAGTAGCAGTACTACAAGTCCCAGCAAGCCTCCCCCGCATGCTGGTACTTGGAGAACCACAAGTACCAGCATGCGGCGGAAAAACGGGCCCGCTGGTACCTGTAGTACTACCACTAAAAAAATACCCAAAAAAACACAAGACACACACACCGTGAAAGTATAATTTTATTACATACATACATACACACATACATACATACTTACCTTATGTTCCCACGCAGGTCGGTCCTCTTCTCCAGTAGAATCCAAGGGGTACCTGTTGAATAAATTCTACTCACGAGATCCAGGGGTCCAGGCTCCTCGGCAAATCCAGGGATAATCCACGTACTTGAATAAAACAAAAAAACGGTTGCCCGACCACGAACTGAAAGGTGACCCATGTTTGCACATGGGTCACCTTCCCACGAATGCCAGAAACACACTTTGCCTTCTGGCTAAGTGGGTTTCTTCAGCCAATCAGGGAGTGCCACGTTGTAGCACTCTCCTGATCAGCTGTGTGGTCCTGTCCTCACTGACAGGCGGCACACGGCAGTGTTACAATGTAGCGCCTATGCGCTACATTGTAACCAATGATGGGAACTTTCTGCTCAGCGGTGACGTCACTTTAGGTCAACCGCAGGGCAGAAAGTTCCCATCATTGGTTACAATGTAGCGCATAGGCGCTACATTGTAACACTGCCGTGTGCCGCCTGTCAGTGAGGACAGCAGCACACAGCTGATCAGGAGAGTGCTACAACGTGGCGCTCCCTGATTGGCTGAAGAAACCCACTTAGCCAGAAGGCAAAGTGTGTTTCTGGCATTCGTGGGAAGGTGACCCATGTGCAAACATGGGTCACCTTTCAGTTCGTGGTCGGGCAACCGTTTTTTTGTTTTATTCAAGTACGTGGATTATCCCTGGATTTGCCGAGGAGCCTGGACCCCTGGATCTCGTGAGTAGAATTTATTCAACAGGTACCCCTTGGATTCTACTGGAGAAGAGGACCGACCTGCGTGGGAACATAAGGTAAGTATGTATGTATGTGTGTATGTATGTAATAAAATTATACTTTCACGGTGTGTGTGTCTTGTGTTTTTTTGGGTATTTTTTTAGTGGTAGTACTACAGGTACCAGCGGGCCCGTTTTTCCGCCGCATGCTGGTACTTGTGGTTCTCCAAGTACCAGCATGCGGGGGAGGCTTGCTGGGACTTGTAGTACTGCTACTAAAAACAATATCTTTTATTTTACAACAAAGGCTATCAGCCCTCCCATCCGCAGCCCATTGGATGGGGGGGGGACAGCCTCGGGCTTCACCCCTGGCCCTTGGGTGGCTGGGGGGGGGGGACCCCTTGATTGAAGGGGTTCCCACTCCCCCAGGGTACCCCGGCCAGGGGTGACTAGTTGGATTTTTGATGCCACGGCCGCAGGGCGCTGTATAAAAGTGACCCCCGGCTGTGGCATTATCTGTCCAGCTAGTGGAGCCCGGTGCTGGTTTTAAAAATACGGGGGACCCCTACTCTTTTTGTCCCCCGTATTTTTGGGACCAGGACCAGGCGCAGAGCCCGATGCTGGTTGCTTAAATATGGGGGAACCCTGTCATTTTTTTCACCATATTTCTGCAACCAGGATCGGCTCAAAGAGCCCGAGGCTGGTTATGCTTAGGAGGGGGGACCCCACGCAATTTTTTTTAAAAAAATAAGCACTTTCCCACCCCTTCCCACTGATATACATGCACGGATCTCATGGATCCGTGCATGCCTATCCAATCACGAATTAAAAAAAAAGTTCTGTTTTTTTTTAGCACTTTTTTACGAGTTGAAATTTTTCACGGCAGTGTTTGTTCTTTTTTGGCTTTGCACTTCTTAGTAAATGACCGAGATTCATACTTAAACAGCCGCGTTTTGACCGATGGTGTATTCATTCGTAATTTTTTACCTGAACTTGCAAAAAATTACGAATGCCCTCATCACTGCCGTGATTAGTGTTTAGTAAATGACCGAGATTAACCGAGATGACACTTTGAAGAAAAAACGGCATCTCGGTCAAAATCGGGAGCTTAGTAAATATACCCCATTATGTATGTGTGAGTTTTGTGTAGGTTTTCAGAATAATAAATATTGTTGTATTTGTATAAAGATAATACTCTATTTATCGATTTTATCAGTATTCAGATATATACCATCAATATTTTTCACAGTTTTCCCCCATTTTATTGGGGACAAAATGCAGAACAATACATGGAATAGAGATGAGGGAGTAGCACAATACATGGAATACAGATGAGGGGGTAGCACAATACATGGAATACAGATGAAGGGGTAGCACAATACATGGAATACAGATGAGGGGGTAGCACAATACAGGGCATACAGATGAGGAGGTAGCACAATACATGGTATACAGATGAGGGGGTAGCACAATACAGGGAATACAGATGAGGGGGTAGCACAATACAGGGAATACAGATGAGGGGGTAGCACAATACATGGAATACAGATGAGGGGGTAGCACAATACATGGAATACAGATGAGGGGGTAGCACAATACATGGAATACAGATGAGGGGGTAGCACAATACAGGGAATACAGATGAGGGGGTAGCACAATACAGGGCATACAGATGAGGGGGTAGCACAATACAGGGAATACAGATGAGGGGGTAGCACAATACAGGGCATACAGATGAGGGGGTAGCACAATACATGGAATACAGATGAGGGGGGTAGCACAATACAGGGCATACAGATGAGGGGGTCGCACAATACATGGAATACAGATGAGGGGGTAGCACAATACAGGGCATACAGATGAGGGGGTAGCACAATACATGGAATACAGATGAGGGGGTAGCACAATACATGGAATACAGATGAGGGGGTCGCACAATACATGGAATACAGATGAGGGGGTAGCACAATACAGGGAATACAGATGAGGGGGTAGCACAATACATGGAATACAGATGAGGGGGTAGCACAATACATGGAATACAGATGAGGGGGTAGCACAATACATGGTATACAGATGAGAGGGTATCACAATACATGGTATACAGATGAGGGGGTAGCACAATACAGGGCATACAGATGAGAGGGTATCACAATACAGGGAATACAGATGAGGGGATATCACAATACAGGAAATACAGATGAGGGGGTAGCACAATACAGGGAATACAGATGAGGGGGTAGCACAATACAGGGAATACAGATGAGGGGGTAGCACAATACAGGGAATACAGATGAGGGGGTAGCACAATACAGGGAATACAGATGAGGGGGTAGCACAATACAGGGAATACAGATGAGGGGGTAGCACAATACAGGGAATACAGATGAGGGGGTAGCACAATACAGGGAATACAGATGAGGGGGTAGCACAATACAGGGCATATATATGAGGGGGTAGCACAATACAGGGAATACAGATGAGGGGGTAGCACAATACATGGTATACAGATGAGAGGGTAGCACAATACAGGGCATACATATGAGGGGGTAGCACAATACAGGGCATACAGATGAGGGGGTAGCACAATACAGGGAATACAGATGAGGGGGTAGCACAATACAGGGCATACAGATGAGGGGGTAGCAAAATGCAGGGCATACAGATGAGGGGGTAGCACAATACAGTGAATACAGATGAGGGGGTAGCACAGTACAGGGCATACAGATGAGGGGGTAGCACAATACAGGGCATACAGATGAGGGGGTAGCACAATACAGGGAATACAGATGAGGAAGTAGCACAATACAGAGCATACAGATGAGGGGGTAGCACAATACAGGGCATACATATGAGGGGGTAGCACAATACAGGGAATACAGATGAGGGGGTAGCACAATACAGGGAATACAGATGAGAGGGTGGCACAATACAGGGAATACAGATGAGGGGGTAGCACAATACAGGGAATACAGATGAGGGGGTAGCACAATACATGGTATACAGATGAGGGGGTAGCACAATACAGGGAATACAGATGAGGGGGTAGCACAATACAGGGCATACAGATGAGGGGGTAGCACAATACAGGGCATACAGATGAGGGGGTAGCACAATACAGGGCATACAGATGAGGGGGTAGCACAATACAGGGCATACAGATGAGGGGGTAGCACAATACAGACAGTGCCAGATTAAGGTCCACATGGGCCTGGAGCTGAAATTTATGAAGGGCCTATAGTGTGCCACCAAACGGGGTGGGACCAGCACCACGGGGGTGTGACTAATGATGTGGAGGGCATAACCAGTGTGTCACGATCCAGGTAATTCCTTATCAGTATTTACCTTCCAAATGCCTCCTGAGACTGTCCCAGTGTTCCAAGCCTGGATTCCATCTGCACTGCCTGTGTGCGTGCTGCATCTCTGTCTCTAATCTCTTTACTGTGATTCTGGCAGCATCAGGGTTAAGTTTCACATGCAAGTTACAAACAATCTTTCCCTCCAAAAGCTAACATGGGTGCAGCCATGTTTTCCTAGTCACATGTTACCTTTCAGCCTATCAGCTGCACTCTGGTCTCAGCCTGATTACCCAGCAGCTGCACTCTGGTCTCTGGTTAATCAGCCAGCCAATCCCTGTTTCCCAGCTGGTATAAATATCTTGTTCCTGGGGTGGAAAGATGTCAGTGCTTCAATTGTCTTCAGTGATTCTAGTGTGCAGTCCTCCCATGGACTTTCTCTGCAGTACAGCCTGACTCTGCAGTGTCTCATCATTGCACCTTGTGACTGGCAGTTACCTGACACTGGCTTCCAGCTTCCAGCGGTGCTCTGCCCTGCCAGTAACCATCGGTGTTCCGCCATCGATCCCAAGTCACCATCGGTGTTCCGCCATCGATCCCAAGTCACCATCGGTGTTCCGCCATCGATCCCAAGTCACCATCGGTGTTCCGCCATCGATCCAAAGTCAACATCGGTGTTCCGCCATCGATCCCAAGTCACCATCGGTGTTCCGCCATCGATCCCAAATCATCCATCGGTTTTCTATCATCAGTATTCCTCTGAACTGTGTTTCCTATTACCAGTACCAAGTCATCAGTATTCCTCTGAACTGTGTTTAATAAAGCCTTTGAACTTTCCTTTGTTGTCTTGGTCACGCCTTCGGGCATTTGTTCTAAAGGTTCCCTGCATGTCCAAGAACCCTGTACTGCCTCCCAAGTACACATATACCTCAGCCCTTACAACTGAGGCTTCCCCCCTGGTCAGCACCAGCCCTCAGTTGTAACACAGTGCTTTGAGGAATGGTCTGTAAATGTGGTATGTCTAGCACCATGATGGTCTTAGTACTGCATACCTTCGGCCACCTCAATGTCCCTCCCCTCTTCACATACATATACATACATATATATATATATATATATATATATATTATGCCCCCGCCCTCACAAACACATTTTGGTTGCATGATAGTAGTCACCTTTGGTAATATGCACATATCGCACCACCTGTGGGCAGGCACAGGTGTAAGTATTGCTGCCTGTGCTACACTATCTTTCCCACCACACATTTCAATACCCAGTGATCGCGCTGAGCCAAAAAAAAAAAAAAGTGGGTCCCAGGGACCCCTCACTTTTAAACATTGGGGTCCTACCGGTCTTTTTCTGGGTCCCATCGGAAAGAAGGTTCTTATTAATTTTAATCTTGTTTGGACACTACAAAAGGGTTGCAAGATAGGGGGGATGAAGGGTGATAGTGCTGCTGGGCTGTATAGCATGCAGGACACCCTGCACCAGAGCTGTAACTAGACATTTTGGTGCCGTTAGGCAGAAAGTGAATTGTTGTCACACCACGCAGACCAAAAAGTATAGGTAGAGCGCGCCGCAAAATTTTAGGGGCGTGGCTTCATAGGGAAGGGGCGTGACCACATAATAGTGTCAATTCACATTACACCACACAGTAGTGCCGCACATTGCACCAGGTAGAACCTCCTATGCACACTGCGCCAGGTAGAGCACGTCATACACTTTGCTCCAGGTACAGCACGTCATACACTTTGCACCAGGTACAGCACGTCATACACTTTTGATAAAGCTAAATATTTATCTTATATAAAACCCTTTATGAGGTCTAAGAACACTGTACGCTATTTACGCATGGAGTACCGTAAGGGTACGCTCGTTGCGTAACGATCGCTTAGCCGTGGTCGAGACGCTCAAGCGTCACGTTCGCTCACGGCCAAGAGATCACAGGCAGGCACGCTATTGGCTGCCGACTAACGTAATGATTCGGTATAGCGTAGCGGCCGCTCGGGACCACGAGGAGATCACCAGCGGCGCAGACGCTCACAATGTTAAACCTTTATATCTAAACCATAAACAATGTAATATGCTGTAAAACCTTAGTGTAGAGATAGGGTGTAGATGCAACACAGTGTAACCTTATTAACTTAAAAGCTGTTTGAGCGTCACCGACGCTCTGAGAATACTTAACACTATAAGAAATACACAGATACCGTGCTTAGGGTCCAACGCCTAATATATATATTATGAATGTTATACTTGCAAAAGAATTAATACAATACAAGTCATACACTACAATATAACAGACTACCTAACCAGATAACTACACAGGAAATACAATACAATACTATTACGTTTTAAGAGAATACGAGAGAAAAAGGAGAAGAGAGAGAGAGAGATATGGCCCATAACAACAAGAAAGACAATATGATTGCGGAGAAAACTTACGCACAAAGGAAACGATCGCATGCGCCTCTGGACATCCAGCTCCCGATTTTCAGCAATGATAACCGTTGAAGA
Source organism: Pseudophryne corroboree (assembly GCF_028390025.1). Classification (NCBI taxonomy): domain Eukaryota; kingdom Metazoa; phylum Chordata; class Amphibia; order Anura; family Myobatrachidae; genus Pseudophryne; species Pseudophryne corroboree. Next base: position 157,943,406 of record NC_086451.1, on the reverse strand, counting down.
GTGAGAGCTGGATGTGATCGGCTTGTCTATTTATGCCCCACACACAATACAATTCAATGGTCCCTACAATCTCATTGTTCATTGGACACAGGAATTCCTCCTCGCATTATAACAAAAGGTCATAGGTTGATTCATACAGGTGGGCTGTGACGATTTCCAACTGCTCAGGTGGGTGGGAAACTAGGTTTCCCGCCGCATGGATAATTAAGTGCAAATAATAGTAAATGGACATAAACTTCTTATGTCCATAACTATTCGCACGAGCGATTAATCCGCTTCAAACCAACACCGGAATATTGCTAATTAAATACTCTTCCGATGGATACTAAACACCACTGTATTACTCCTGTCTGACCCTTCGTATCAAACAAAGGGGGATTTCTCTGTTCATGAACATTCTACATTAACCAAACTTTCAGAATCTATCAAAGGGACCATGATCTACAAAATACATTATATAGTGGAAATATGTAACGATTGAGTCGCACGCTACGAACACATGAACTCTACCGTAAATGCACATACCGCGCGCCCGCGGGTGCCCGCAACAGCGAGTATGCGCACTCACGGGAGAGCACACGCATGCGCAGCGCAGACCTCTGTGAGGTGCAAATATGGCAGTGTGCATCGTGATATTTTTCTGACTTTGACAGTCCACCCTTTGGCAGTCAACAATAACTGCCACTTCCTAAAACATTTCAAAAAGAGAAAAATATATGTCAGGGGTTAATACATTTACATGGTTGGGTAGGGGAGGAGAGGAGAAGGTAGGAAAAGGGTATGACCTAGTGAGATAGCAGAAGCATGTGTGTATGAATCCATGTTTGGGGGTCATGTATCATCGTGCCGTACGTGTTTTAAATCAAGCTTCGAGGTATTGCGAAGTATACATTTGAATTCCTTCTTATCCCGTGGTACGGGTCTGTGGATGGGTCTGTCAAACTTTACCGAGCTCTTTTTGGATTTTGGTTGTAACAAAATGGGGAGCACATTTTAGTTGATGATACATGAATGGGGGAATATGTGATCGCTGATATCTGTGCCTGTATTCCCTATACTATGTGTGTAATTACCTGAAGGTTGTAGAGATGAAGAAAAGACATAATTACGGTAAATGCAGTGGTATTCTATGTCAGGTAAATGTACATTTGTCGGTTGAAGTCTTGTTCGGTGTCTGTTGGTTGCAGTCTTCTTTGTGCTTTTGCCCATAAGGTGCGAGCAAAAGCTTTGTCAATGTCCATAGATTTACAAAAGTGTTGGGCTAGCGTAATTTTAAAATTTCTAGGGAAACTGGGGATCTATGGCATAGTTCATCAAAAATCTGTGTATAAGGTTGTCAAAACTTCTTCTTTAATCCATCTGTTGTCTGTATATCGGCTCATCAAATTCCTCGTCCAAGTGGGTCTTTTTACCTTGGAGGAAAACGGAAAAACAGGTGAAAGAAACGGACCGTAGAAATCGCATTTTCATCACATCATTGTTTCTACATTTGGGTCATAAATCAAATCCATTGGAATTACAATTTCCTCACTCCTTAAACTCATCACCCTGGTACTTCGTTTGCACTTCGTTAAAGCCTGACCGCATCTAAATATCAAGCCAATCGTTATGATAACACCTAAGATACATAGGAGAAACTTCCCTACATCCATTATGACTCCTTGAGCCCATTCTCCTAAACCGGAGAACCAATTTCGCGGGTTCAACCATGACACCCAACCAGTCAGCTCATTACTCACAGCAGCAAGGGTGAGATTGTGTCTCCTGCGAAATTCCCACTTCAGTTGGAGAATATCGTCCATCTTTTGGTCTATGACCTCGACCGGGTCCTCGGTACTATTTGTAATATATGTGCAACATTTCACGCCGTACTGCGTTGCCAGTGTGACACAATATCCACCTGTTACTGCCGTGAGATAATTGAGAATCATTCTATGCTGAACCAGTTCTGTTTTATAAGCTTGAAGTTCTCTTCCAGTATACCTAAACGTGTCATCATACATTTCTGTGATATTGTCTAACAAATTTGCGAGCGCAGATATGTATTTATAATTCAACACTCCTCTGGCGGTGCGAGTGATGTCTAACGCGATTAGAAACTGAATCCCGGTGGATTCATGGATCATGTCAGAGGCCGGATGCTCTGTTCTTTCTATCAGGTGCCGTTTAACTACGTGCTCGTAATGGGTGTGAGTATAAGGAGCTTGGGCAACACGGTGTATATCTTTCATTTTGGCATGTGATACAGTCATTACTTCAGGCAATACTTTTCCAATATAACACAATCCTTCCGAGTTTGGGGCAAGCCACTTATACGCCTTCCTCCCGCATATGAAATATGCATCATCGGGGAGAACATATGGGACGGAGTAGGACATAACCATATTACACATCTTCCATGTGAAATCTCCTAACCCTAATTCTCCCATCTGTCTAGTACACGTATCAGCTTGTACGATATGTGCACAGTATCCTGGTGATACCTCTCCAACTCTCGTAATCCTACTTCCTAGGGTATACCTATATCGGAAAGATTTTCCTCTACTGGCTATGTGGCGTATAAGCTCTGTATCTGTCGGCATTCTATCTGCTCTATATGAAAAGGTCATGGTTTGGTTGCTCCATGACACTTCCCAATTTCCCGGCTTTCGGGGATTGGAAATGTTAAAACATATGAGGGATCTATCCACATGATATTGGTGGAGCTTCAAACTAGGAGGACTGGAGATATTAAACCTCCTGTCCACCGGCCTCCCACCACTTAGCTCAAGTACCTCCCCTATCGTTAAAGGAAATGGTACTAGTCCTGATTTGCTATGACCTTGAGGTACTTGAGAGCATACCCAACAATCTGTTTGATTTAACACACTACCCACTAAGGAGTGATAGTCACTCAAGGGATGCCGGTCCATGTGGATATTAAAACTGGATTGGCATTTCTTAATGCACCCATCCTCGACTACGTTGTCACAGAGCCTACAGATACAGTTTTCTTCAGCTAACAATCCTTCACAATTCCTTCTATGGTCAATGCTATCGGATCGTTTTCCGATACTCGCCTTTGCTTGTTGATTATGTTGTTCTCGGAAAACTACGCCTCCATCTCTGTCATCAGAACCCATTCCAGAACCTCTCTCGACCTCCATGGTACTCTCGCCGGAACAGACTGCTCTGGTTAACATCATGGTCAACAGGAAAATCCGGATCACAGTCTCTTGGGGCAAGTCCATCTTATAGGAGGAAACGAAGAAGAATGAGAAGGGGGAAAAATAATTTGAGGGAGAGGGGATGGGAAGTGGAGAAAAACAATAAAAGGGAACAGGGAATCGACAACTGCTTTTGATCTTGTGATTCTCAATGCTCAGGTGCCGCCTCAGTCCTCCTGGAACAGACACTCCAGTGATACAACTTCCTCTACCGTCTGTTCCTTATCACGGGACCTCTCTGGATCAGCAACCTTCTTACAATGGGACGAATGAACCCAAGTCTCTCTCTCGGCAACTTTCAATGCTGTAGTGCTAGTCAATAAGACTTGGTATGGTCCTTCCCATCTGTCAATAAGGCAACCTGAGCGTAGAAAATTCCGTATCATTACATAATCCCCAGGTTCAATGTCATGACAATTACTATCTGGTAAATCAGGAATCACTAACTTCAAATTATCATTTTGATTCCTTAGCTGTTTACTCATATTAACCAGGTACTTTACAGTCACTTCATTGTTGCACTTCAAATCATCCTGAGGGTTAATCATAACATGCGGTTGTCGACCAAACAAGATTTCAAAGGGAGACAGATTAAGAGGGGACCTGGGAGTGGTTCTGATGCTGTATAGTACAATGGGTAGAGCTTCTGGCCATGTCAATCCTGTCTCTGCCATAACTTTGCTCAGTTTATTTTTAATAGTGCTGTTCACTCTTTCCACCTTCGCACTCGCCTGTGGACGGTATGGAGTGTGCAGCTTGCTATCAATTCCCATCAACTTACACATTCCTTGAAAGACATCACCTGTAAAATGGGTACCCCTATCACTTTCAATTATTCTAGGGATACCATATCTACATACAAATTCCTGCACAATTTTCTTAGCAGTAAACATAGCGGTATTTGTGGCCGCAGGAAATGCTTCGACCCAATTTGAGAACACATCTATACAAACAAGTACATATTTCAAATTTCGACAAGGGGGTAATTGAATGAAGTCAATCTGTATTACCTGGAAAGGGCCGCCTGCAGGTGGGATATGAGATGGTTCTGTTGGTATTGCCTTTCCGATATTCTTTCTCAAGCATGTAAGGCATGACATTGCTCTTTTACTTGCATGAGATGAAAATCCTGGGGCGCACCAATATGCTCTTACCAACTTGCACATTCCTTCCTTGCCCAGATGAGTCAGCCCGTGAGCTGCCTCAGCTAAACATGGGAGATATGCTCTGGGGGCCACCGGTTTACCTTGTCCATCCGTCCAGAGTCCTGAGGACTCCTGGCCATATCCCTTTGCCTTCCAGACTGCCTTTTCCTGTGTGGAACACAAATTTTGCATCTCACACAACTTCTGTGTGTTGATGGTATTAAATACCATCAGTTGTGTGGTGTCTGTCTGTCTGGGGGTACCAGCTGCTAACTTAGCTGCTTCGTCTGCTCGGCTGTTACCAAGTGATACTGGGTCTTGGCTATATATGTGTGCTTTACACTTGATAACAGCCACTCTGTCGGGTTCCTGTATCGCTGTTAGAAGCCTTTTGATGTGAGCTGCATGCGCTATCGGTGTACCAGCTGCCGTCATGAAATTTCTGAGGCGCCATAGGCCTCCGAAATCATGGACTACCCCGAATGCGTATCTAGAATCGGTGTAGATATTGGCTGATTTGCCCTTAGCCAATTCACATGCTCTGGTTAGGGCGACCAGTTCAGCAACCTGGGCTGAGTGAGGTGGGCCTAGCGGTTCCGCTTCTATGGTGCCTTGGTCATCTACGACTGCGTATCCAGTACACAAGTCTCCCGAGTCTGACTGTCTGTGACAACTACCGTCCGTGTAGAAAGTTAGATCTACATCTTCCAGTGGGTTGTCACTGATGTCAGGCCTTGCGGTAAAATTTTGGGTCAAATATTCCATACAATCATGTGTGTCTTCCTTTGTGTTAAATTCTCCTTCCCCACCACTCTCATCCTCCACCCTTTGTGCCTGTCCAGGCACACCTGGGAGATATGTTGCAGGATTTAATGCACTGCATCTCCTTAAGGTGATGTTTACGGGGGCCATTAGTGCCAATTCCCATCTTGTAAACCGCGCTGATGAGACGTGCCTGGTTTGGGCAGAATTTAGCAAGGCTGACACTGCATGAGGTGTATGAATTGTGAGGTTGTGGCCTAGCACTACATCTTCGCTTTTCGTTACTAGCAATGCTATCGCAGCAACGCTTCGCAAGCATGTGGGGAGGGATCGCGCTACCGTGTCTAGCTGAGCGCTGTAGTATGCTACCGGCCTGCTGGCATCACCGTGCTTTTGGGTTAAGACGCCTGCCGCGCAACCAGCACTTTCTGTTCCGTACAGCTCAAAGGGTTTCCCATAGTCTGGCATACCTAATGCTGGTGCCTGCGTTAGGCACTGTTTAAGTCTCTCAAATGCCATCTCGGACTCGTCTGTATGCGAAATCCGATCAGGTTTGTTTGAGGAGACCATCTCCTGCAAAGGTAACGCTAGAATGGAAAACCCTGGGATCCAGTTACGGCAATACCCACACATTCCTAAAAATGTTCTGATCTGTTGCTGGGTTTGTGGCAGAGTCATGTCTCTAATTGCTTGAATTCTATCAGCGGTCAGGTGTCTCAGTCCTTGTGTTAGACAGTGTCCCAAATATTTTACCTTAGTTTGGCATAATTGCAACTTGTCTTTGGAAACCTTGTGTCCTGTGTCTGAAAGATGAAACAGGAGCTGTTTCGTATCCTTCAGGGATGCTTCCAATGAATCAGAACACAGTAGTAGATCATCCACGTACTGTATTAATACTGATCCACTCTCTGGTTGGAAAGACTGTAAACAATCATGCAAAGCCTGGGAAAAGATACTTGGACTGTCTATGAAACCTTGTGGTAATCGAGTCCATGTGTATTGGACTCCTCTGTATGTGAATGCAAACAAATATTGACTGTCAGGGTGCAGAGGTACCGAAAAGAAAGCGGAGCAGAGGTCAATAACAGTGAAAAATTTCGCAGTGGGAGGGATTTGCATAAGGATGACAGCTGGATTTGGCACTACGGGGAACTGACTCTCAACTATTTTGTTAATCCCCCTTAGATCCTGCACTAGCCTGTAACCCCTCCCCCCACTCTTTTTCACAGGGAAGATGGGACTATTGGCAGTGCTGGACGTTCTTACCAGAATGCCCTGTTGTAGCAAGCGCTCTATTACGGGATACACTCCTAACTCCACCTCTGGCTTCAGAGGGTACTGTGGGATTTTTGGAGCTATCCTACCATCTTTTACTTGTACAACTACCGGAGCTACGTTTGCCATTAATCCAGTGTCCTGTCCATCTTTAGTCCAAAGTGACTCTGGTATCTGGGATGTCATTTCCTCTACTTGGGATGGAGTCCTATTTGTCATAAGGGTATGTGACATTAATTTTGACGGGGAGTCTAACATGTCTCGCACTTCCTGAGCGTGATTCTCAGGTATGTCCAAGAATACACCTTCAGGAGTACAATAAATGACGCACCCCATTTTGCACAATAAGTCTCTTCCCAGGAGATTAGTCGGTGCCGATGCAGCCAGCAAAAAGGAATGCTTGGTATGTAACGGCCCTACTGTAATCTCGGCTGGTTTGCTAACAGGGTAGTGCTGGACTACTCCTGTTACTCCTATGGCTGGAATTGTCTTACCAGTGGTTCTCATGCCCACTGTCGAATTTATCACTGATTTGGCCGCCCCTGTGTCTACAAGAAAGTTTAATGATTTACCAGCTACATTGATTGCAATTTCTGGTTCACTCCCAAGACTTGCAATCAATTTTACTGGCTGCAGATTACAGGTATGGCCACACCCCTATTGGGTATGGTGACCTCCCTGAATCCCGCTGGCAGTAACTACTTGTGAAGGGGTTAAATGGGAACTACCAGTGGCTTGCCAGTCTCTGTTCGGGGGGTATCTTTTTGTTTCCCCTGTATGTGGCTCATAACTCCGTCTCTGCGGACCCTGCTCCCAATGTCGTGTGTCGTGTCGTTGTCTAGGGGGTTGATATGAGTTTTGTGAATTTTTCACTCTACAGTCTCGTGCCATGTGTCCCTGTCTATGACAAGAAAAACAAGTTACCACATTTGACTTACCCACAGGGTTTGGTGATTTATACAAAGGCTGCCTTGTGGTCAGGGCCTGTATACTTACGGCCATTAACTTATCACCTTGTGACTCCCTGTGTCGGGTGATATTCCGGTCGTGATCAATAGCAGCCTCTCTCAAAGTAGCCACCGACAGACCTCGCCAACATGGTTGCGTGGTCTGTACTCTTGTCTTTAATGTCTCTTTTAAACCATCCATTAGTACAGATACTGCTACTTCTCGGTGGTTTATGTTTGTTTTAATGTCCTCTATACCTGTGTACTTTGCCATTTCTAGTAATGCCCTGTGAAAATATTCTGCAGCAGTTTCTGACTCTTTCTGTCTAATGGAGAAAATCTTGTTCCACTTAACTACCGCTGGGAAATACTCCTTTAACTGTAAACTTATTCTTTTTACGTTATCTTTGTTGTACACATCTGTAAGAGGTACATCCTGATCTAATCCACAGTCAGCCAAAAATTGAGCTGCGTCGACATTTGAGGGTAAACATGCCCTCAGCAATACCTGCCAGTCTTTGTTATTGGGCTCTAAAGTGTTCCCTAGGTCTCTGATGTATTTCTGGCTGGCAACTAAGTCTTTCCTAGGGTCAGGGAATTCAGACACTATGGTTCTTAATTCCATTCGGGAAAATGGGCTGTACATGGCAATGTTCCTAACAGGAGTGATTCCTGTCGTGTCAGTTTTCCCATTTGGCACTGCTATTACCCTAACAGGATTAAGTCTACTAACATCACTCTGTGTAGGTTCTACAGCCTGTGGTGAAATGGTTTCAGCATAGTGTATGGTGCCGTACTTACCTGTAGATACGACCTCACCTATCCCTCCGCTAGGGGCTTTTGTTACTAATCTCGTGGGTGGAGCCGTGCCTACTGTTGTCTCTGCTATGGTGGCTGCTAGAGAGAGCGCCGATATTGTTGCCGATTCGTCCTCTTGATCACACTCCTGGGGAAAGTTCAAAACAGGGTACAACTTGCACGGGTTAATACTTGCATTGGTTAACTTATTAACATTTACACAGTTGCTAAGTGTTTGTTTGTTACACCCTAATGCGTCATTCTCCGCAACCAATTTCTCTCCTGATATGTATGGTGGCGGCGGGGCCGTCGCTATCAATTTCTTGATAGGATTAGATCCCGCCGCCAGAGCCAATCCTCTCTGTATTTCACCTTCCTGTTGCCATAACTGCAAATAATCATAATGTTGGATTCGTCTCTTTGTTGATTTAATGAGACATATCCTCCTCCTTAAATTTTGCAACACTTCTGGGCTAAAGCTACCTACTCTTGGGAATTTCTCCCCGTCATGCACTGTCATTCTCTCCCATTCATCACATAAAACCTCTGTATGTGAACCATATTTTTCACACATTACGTACCTTGCCGACCCGACTGGTCGGTTTACTGAATCAACCCGAACCGAGGTTGATCGCCCCCTTCCTGAACAATTGGCCCCTATAACTTGCAGGCGTTGCTTTCACCACCTCTGACCTTATTTCAGGGTCTTCAGCGAACCCTTACAAAAACCAAAATGTTCACGATAGGCTGACGGTGGCGGTTTACCGAGTACCCCACTCACTCGCCCACGCCGACCAATACGACCCACACACTGCCTTAGTGCTGGCGTACTCGACCCAGGGCCCCTATGAACCTCTATTTACTGGAACATGCGAGGGATATCCGCAGAACACTTACTCTTTCCAGTAACTATTGGTTGTTGGACAATTCCTGAGTGACCAGCGAACTTCCCTTCAGAAAATAAAAAATTACACAAATCACATCAGAGTGTACAAATAGTTTTATGACCGGGATCGTACACAAATGGTACTGGTCAGATTAACTAATGTACACAATTACGTGCGGTACAATCGTTCAGCACATAAGCAACTAATCTTATGTGCTGAGCGACCAGTGGAATCGAAAATTTCGGCTGCGAATTCCTTCAGCCAGAGCTTTATTGGCCTATATGGGTTTTGCACCAACCCCCTGGGTTGTGCCCTTTTCTCTTATTTATGGCAGACTTCTTAGTCTGCTGTACCTGGACCTCCCGGTCTGTAGTATGACCTCCTGGTCTACTATACTCTACTGCTCAAATTTTATGTTTAACCAGAGATGCCTCCCTAGCCACCATGCATGTCACTTACATGTATGTACCTCTGCGAGAACTCGACTTCTTGTGGTTCAACCTGGAAAATTGTATAAACTTATATATACAAAACACTCACTCACCACACGTACACTTTTGCTTCTATTTCTATTTCTGCGCAGAAATTTTCTTTAGACCAGATGTGTTGTGAATTTGGAGAAGGATCTGTTAATCTAAATTTCGGACACTAAAATAGATTTGCGCTATTTATCGCCTGATGCGCTACTTATCGCCTGTTGCGCTACTTATCGCCTGTTGCGCTACTTATCGCCTGTTGCGCTACTTAAAAATCAACACTGTCGTGTGACTTGAGTTACGTGGGCGTACCCAGACGCTCCGTTGCGTAATTTACGCTGCGTGCGTCGGCCTTTGCGTACGCGAGTCTCAGCCCTTTGTTAGAGACACGTGTACACAAAACCAATGTCCACCGTAACACAACTAACACTTTTATCAATGTAGATGATCCTCGATCGTCTACCGCGCAACACACCAATCTCTCCTTTTACCTTAGGTAGAGTTGCGTGTGGGTTTTACACTTTAACTATGAAATAGCGACAAATCTCTCTTAGCACGTTTTATCAATTATAAAATGGCAAACAGGAGAGTGATATATGAAACTACACGAATGAAAAAGAAATGCAGATATGTGCGTGTGTACGCAAGACAGAAATAAACAGTTTTAAAAGACACTAGCGTGTTGTTCTTACCTCCGGTTCCGGATTCCTTCAGCACCCTTTACTAAGCGAAGCAGACGCTTATCCCGTCAGCACTGCGAAGAATATGATCTCCCGCCCTTTGCTGATGGATAATGTCTGCTGAAATTACCTAGCAGAGATATGTGAAGGACAGGACGAGCCGCCAATTGATAAAGCTAAATATTTATCTTATATAAAACCCTTTATGAGGTCTAAGAACACTGTACGCTATTTACGTATGGAGTACCGTAAGGGTACGCTCGTTGCGTAACGATCGCTTAGCCGTGGTCGAGACGCTCAAGCGTCACGTTCGCTCACGGCCAAGAGATCACAGGCAGGCACGCTATTGGCTGCCGACTAACGTAATGATTCGCTATAGCGTAGCGGCCGCTCGGGACCACGAGGAGATCACCAGCGGCGCAGACGCTCACAATGTTAAACCTTTATATCTAAACCATAAACAATGTAATATGCTGTAAAACCTTAGTGTAGAGATAGGGTGTAGATGCAACACAGTGTAACCTTATTAACTTAAAAGCTGTTTGAGCGTCACCGACGCTCTGAGAATACTTAACACTATAAGAAATACACAGATACCGTGCTTAGGGTCCAACGCCTAATATATATATTATGAATGTTATACTTGCAAAAGAATTAATACAATACAAGTCATACACTACAATATAACATAGACTACCTAACCAGATAACTACACAGGAAATACAATACAATACTATTACGTTTTAAGAGAATACGAGAGAAAAAGGAGAAGAGAGAGATATGGCCCATAACAACAAGAAAGACAATATGATTGCGGAGAAAACTTACGCACAAAGGAAACGATCGCATGCGCCTCTGGACATCCAGCTCCCGATTTTCAGCAATGATAACCGTTGAAGAGTGAGAGCTGGATGTGATCGGCTTGTCTATTTATGCCCCACACACAATACAATTCAATGGTCCCTACAATCTCATTGTTCATTGGACACAGGAATTCCTCCTCGCATTATAACAAAAGGTCATAGGTTGATTCATACAGGTGGGCTGTGACGATTTCCAACTGCTCAGGTGGGTGGGAAACTAGGTTTTCCGCCGCATGGATAATTAAGTGCAAATAATAGTAAATGGACATAAACTTCTTATGTCCATAACTATTCGCACGAGCGATTAATCCGCTTCAAACCAACACCGGAATATTGCTAATTAAATACTCTTCCGATGGATACTAAACACCACTGTATTACTCCTGTCTGACCCTTCGTATCAAACAAAGGGGGATTTCTCTGTTCATGAACATTCTACATTAACCAAACTTTCAGAATCTATCAAAGGGACCATGATCTACAAAATACATTATATAGTGGAAATATGTAACGATTGAGTCGCACGCTACGAACACATGAACTCTACCGTAAATGCACATACCGCGCGCCCACGGGTGCCCGCAACAGCGAGTATGCGCACTCACGGGAGAGCGCACGCATGCGCAGCGCAGACCTGTGTGAGGTGCAAATATGGCAGTGTGCATCGTGATATTTTTCTGACTTTGACACTTTGCACCAGGTACAGCACGTCATACACTTTGCACCAGGTACAGCACGTCATACACTTTGCACCAGGTACAGCACGTCATACACTTTGCACCAGGTACAGCACGTCATACACTTTGCACCAGGTACAGCACGTCATACACTTTGCACCAGGTACAGCACGTCATACACTTTGCGCCAGGTAGAGGCCTTATACAAATTGCACCAGGTAGAGCACGTTATACACATTATGCCAGGTAGAGCACGTTATCAAACACATTGCGCCAGGTTGAACACGCTATACACAATGCGCCAGGTAGAACACGTTATACACAATGTGCCCGATATAGCACGTTATTATACACATTGCGCCAGGTAGAGCACGTTATCATACACATTGTCGCTAGATAGAGCAAGTTATCATACACATTGCGCTAGGTAGAACACGTTATTATACACAATGCACCTGGTAGAGCACTGAGGCACATTGCAGTAACCACTTATGACTTCCAGTTGCACAAAGGGGCCATTTGACACATGTGGCTCCACCCCCAGCAGCGACTCACTGACACCATTTTTTCTGACAGCACAGTGCAGTGAGTGCACTGGCACAAGTAGCCAGCCGGCGCCTGTAGTGGCCGCAGCCTGGAGGAGCTCTAAGTGAAATCGCAAGCAGAGGCTGTTCTCTGGCAAGAAGCTCGTCCAATCGCTTCCTCTGATGGGCTGGCTACTGCTAAATATACCGACAATCAGTTACAACTGTGTCAAAGTAGTGGAGCCCTAGGTGCAATGGGAAAGTCAGTGTCACTGCACAGTTGTACTGATTACTGGTATATTTAGCAGTGGCCAGCCCGCCAGGGGAAGTGATTGGAGGAGCTCCTTCTTGCCAGCCTCTGCTTGCGATTTCACAGATAGCTCCTTCAGGATGCACTGTGCTGTCAGAAAAATGGTGTCAGTGAGTCGCTGCTGGGGGCGGTGCCACATGTGTCAAACAGCCCCTTCATGCAGTTTGCCTCCTGGCCCTGCATACCAATCATTTACATCTGCCGCCCGAAGTCAGGCCCCCGAACCTTACATAATATCTCCCTGCGTGCCCGGCTCCCACCGCCCGAGGTCAGACCCTGACACTCTGGGCGGCCTCACATTGCACACATGGAGCTTGCAGCCCCCGGACATCCCACATCTGCACCAGCTACTCCAGGTGAAGCGGGGCGACTCAGCACTGTCTACTGCTTACTTATAGCGGGAGCTGCGCAGTAGAGATGAGCGGGTTCGGTTTCTCTGAATCCGAACCCGCCCGAACTTCATGTTTTTTTTCACGGGTCCGAGCGACTCGGATCTTCCCGCCTTGCTCGGTTAACCCGAGCGCGCCCGAACGTCATCATGACGCTGTCGGATTCTCGCGAGGCTCGGATTCTATCGCGAGACTCGGATTCTATATAAGGAGCCGCGCGTCGCCGCCATTTTCACACGTGCATTGAGATTGATAGGGAGAGGACGTGGCTGGCGTCCTCTCCGTTTAGAATTAGAATAGATTAGAGAGACACTTGATTTACTAATTTTGGGGAGCATTAGGAGTACTCAGTAGTGTATGTACAGTGCAGAGTTTTGCTGATAGTGACCAGTGACCACCACTTTTATTTATAATCCGTTCTCTGCCTGAAAAAAGCGATACACAGCACACAGTGACTCAGTCACATACCATATCTGTGTGCACTGCTCAGGCTCAGGCCAGTGTGCTGCATCATCTATTATCTATATATAATATTATATATATCTGTCTGACTGCTCAGCTCACACAGCTTATAATTGTGGGGGAGACTGGGGAGCACTACTGCAGTGCCAGTTATAGGTTATAGCAGGAGCCAGGAGTACATAATATATTATATAGTGAGTGACCACCAGACACACAGTGCAGTTTATTTAATATATCCGTTCTCTGCCTGAAAAAAGCGATACACACAGTGACTCAGTCAGTCACATACCATATCTGTGTGCACTGCTCAGGCTCAGGCCAGTGTGCTGCATCATCTATATATATATTATATATCTGTCTGACTGCTCAGCTCACACAGCTTATAATTGTGGGGGAGACTGGGGAGCACTACTGCAGTGCCAGTTATAGGTTATAGCAGGAGCCAGGAGTACATAATATTATATTAAAATTAAACAGTGCACACTTTTGCTGCAGGAGTGCCACTGCCAGTGTGACTAGTGACCAGTGACCTGACCACCAGTATATAATATTAGTAGTATACTATCTCTTTATCAACCAGTCTATATTAGCAGCAGACACAGTACAGTGCGGTAGTTCACGGCTGTGGCTACCTCTGTGTCGGCACTCGGCAGCCCGTCCATAATTGTATATACCACCTAACCGTGGTTTTTTTTTCTTTCTTTATACATACATACTAGTTACGAGTATACTATCTCTTTATCAACCAGTCTATATATTAGCAGCAGACACAGTACAGTGCGGTAGTTCACGGCTGTGGCTACCTCTGTGTCGGCACTCGGCAGCCCGTCCATAATTGTATATACCACCTAACCGTGGTTTTTTTTTCTTTCTTTATACATACATACTAGTTACGAGTATACTATCTCTTTATCAACCAGTCTATATATTAGCAGCAGACACAGTACAGTGCGGTAGTTCACGGCTGTGGCTACCTCTGTGTCGGCACTCGGCAGCCCGTCCATAATTGTATATACCACCTAACCGTGTTTTTTTTTTCTTTCTTTATACATACATACTAGTTACGAGTATACTATCTCTTTATCAACCAGTCTATATATTAGCAGCAGACACAGTACAGTGCGGTAGTTCACGGCTGTGGCTACCTCTGTGTCGGCACTCGGCAGCCCGTCCATAATTGTATATACCACCTAACCGTGGTTTTTTTTTCTTTCTTTATACATACATACTAGTTACGAGTATACTATCTCTTTATCAACCAGTCTATATATTAGCAGCAGACACAGTACAGTGCGGTAGTTCACGGCTGTGGCTACCTCTGTGTCGGCACTCGGCAGCCCGTCCATAATTGTATATACCACCTAACCGTGGTTTTTTTTTCTTTCTTTATACATACATACTAGTTACGAGTATACTATCTCTTTATCAACCAGTCTATATATTAGCAGCAGACACAGTACAGTGCGGTAGTTCACGGCTGTGGCTACCTCTGTGTCGGCACTCGGCAGCCCGTCCATAATTGTATATACCACCTAACCGTGGTTTTTTTTTCTTTCTTTATACATACATACTAGTTACGAGTATACTATCTCTTTATCAACCAGTCTATATTAGCAGCAGACACAGTACAGTGCGGTAGTTCACGGCTGTGGCTACCTCTGTGTCGGCACTCGGCAGCCCGTCCATAATTGTATATACCACCTAACCGTGGTTTTTTTTTCTTTCTTTATACATACATACTAGTTACGAGTATACTATCTCTTTTTCTTTGCGTCATGTGCTGTTTGGGGAGGGTTTTTTGGAAGGGACATCCTACGTGACACTGCAGTGCCACTCCTAAATGGGCCCGGTGTTTGTGTCGGCCACTACGGTCGCTAATCTTACTCACACAGCTACCTCATTGCGCCTCTTTTTTTCTTTGCGTCATGTGCTGTTTGGGGAGGGTTTTTTGGAAGGGACATCCTACGTGACACTGCAGTGCCACTCCTAGATGGGCCCGGTGTTTGTGTCGGCCACTAGGGTCGCTAATCTTACTCACACAGCTACCTCATTGCGCCTCTTTTTTTCTTTGCGTCATGTGCTGTTTGGGGAGGGTTTTTTGGAAGGGCCATCCTGCGTGACACTGCAGTGCCACTCCTAGATGGGCCCGGTGTTTGTGTCGGCCACTAGGGTCGCTAATCTTACTCACACAGCTACCTCATTGCGCCTCTTTTTTTCTTTGCGTCATGTGCTGTTTGGGGAGGGTTTTTTGGAAGGGACATCCTGCGTGACACTGCAGTGCCACTCCTAGATGGGCCCGGTGTTTGTGTCGGCCACTAGGGTCGCTAATCTTACTCACACAGCTACCTCATTGCGCCTCTTTTTTTCTTTGCGTCATGTGCTGTTTGGGGAGGGTTTTTTGGAAGGGACATCCTGCGTGACACTGCAGTGCCACTCCTAGATGGGCCCGGTGTTTGTGTCGGCCACTAGGGTCGCTTATCTTACTCACACAGCGACCTCGGTGCAAATTTTAGGACTAAAAATAATATTGTGAGGTGTGAGGTATTCAGAATAGACTGAAAATGAGTGTAAATTATGGTTTTTGAGGTTAATAATACTTTGGGATCAAAATGACCCCCAAATTCAATGATTTAAGCTGTTTTTTAGTGTTTTTTGAAAAAAACACCCGAATCCAAAACACACCCGAATCCGACAAAAAAAATTCGGTGAGGTTTTGCCAAAACGCGGTCGAACCCAAAACACGGCCGCGGAACCGAACCCAAAACCAAAACACAAAACCCGAAAAATTTCAGGCGCTCATCTCTACTGCGCAGCCCGGGCGGCTCCTGCTGCTTACACTGCCCTCTCAGGGAGCTGAAAGGTGATTGTCGGGTCTCGGTGGGGCGTTGAGCGGGTCCCGGGTAGGGGGGGTGGCGGCGGGCAGATCCGGAGCGGTACTCACAGTTGCAGAGGAGGGTGCTTGTGGCAGAGCGGAGGTGGAGCCGGATGAGCGGGGCCAGTCTGTCAGCCCTGCAGCACAGATTAATGTGCTGGCGGGGAGCAGGATTCAAAGCGGGAGATGCTGCAGGCTGTGATTGGATGGAGACTACAGGAGGTGATTGTCTGAGGAAACAACCAGTCACCTCCTGCGTTCCGCTGACTGGCTTAAGACATGCAAACACATATTCAGATGAGCGCGTCCTGTGGGACCCGCTCATCTTCTAAATGTGAGTGACGGGTGGCTGTTTCTGGGTAAAATACGTGCCATAGCGCGTTTTTGCGATCACTGAATACATGTCACCCATCAATCAATTCTGTATACAAAACTACTACTCATAGATACCACCCCTGAAATGCTGAAATATTCCTCATTCGCCACCACTCCCTAACCCAATGGTTCTCAAACAGTGTGCCGCAGCACCCTGGGTTGCCTCGGGACACTTGCAGGGGTGCCTTGGATTGATGGTCTAGGACCAATTCAAACTATTTATGGTCAATGTAATTGGAAAAACTAGCGCTTGTGGCTTCCAATCATAAAATATGTGGACAAACCGAAGCAAATCTTGTTTCTTACCACACAATTGAACATAATGATGCCATATAAAGAATTAATATTTCAGTTAATATTTCTTTCTACATTTCTCAGTAAGAAAGTTTTGGCCTAGGGGCACCGTGAACAAAATTCTGATACTCTAGGGCGAATTAATTAAAAAAAAATTTGGGAACCACTGCCCTAACTCCATATTTAACCATCTCTAATTCCTTTCACCACCACTCCAGTGCCATCGTGCCCTGACCACACAACAGACACACTGATATACCCCTAACACGCCATCATGCCCTGATCAAACAACAGACACCTAAATACCCCTAACTCGCCATTATGCCCTGACCACACAATAGACACACAAATACCCCTCAGGGTTCACTACGATCTGCCGGCGGCCGGCCTCCCGGCGACCAGCATACCGGCGCCGGGAGGCCGGCCGCCGGCTTACCGACAGTGTGGCGAGCGCAAATGAGCCCCTTGCGCGCTCGCCACGCTACGCGCGCCACACTATTTTATTCTCCCTCCAGGGGGGTCGTGGACCCCCACGAGGGAGAATAAGTGTCGGTATGCCGGCTGTCGGGCACCCGGCGCCGGTATGCTGGTCGCCGGGAGCCCGGCCGCCGGCATACTGAAGACCACTCACCCCTCACTCGCCATCATTGCCCAATGCCCTGGTCAAACAACAGACACCTAAATAGTCTAGAGATGAGCGCCTGAAATTTTTCGGGTTTTGTGTTTTGGTTTTGGGTTCGGTTCCGCGGCCGTGTTTTGGGTTCGAACGCGTTTTGGCAAAACCTCACCGAATTTTTTTTGTCGGATTCGGGTGTGTTTTGGATTCGGGTGTTTTTTTCAAAAAACACTAAAAAACAGCTTAAATCATAGAATTTGGGGGTCATTTTGATCCCAAAGTATTATTAACCTCAAAAACCATAATTTACACTCATTTTCAGTCTATTCTGAATACCTCACACCTCACAATATTATTTTTAGTCCTAAAATTTGCACCGAGGTCGCTGTGTGAGTAAGATAAGCGACCCTAGTGGCCGACACAAACACCGGGCTCATCTAGGAGTGGCACTGCAGTGTCACGCAGGATGTCCCTTCCAAAAAACCCTCCCCAAACAGCACATGACGCAAAGAAAAAAAGAGGCGCAATGAGGTAGCTGTGTGAGTAAGATTAGCGACCCTAGTGGCCGACACAAACACCGGGCCCATCTAGGAGTGGCACTGCAGTGTCACGCAGGATGGCCCTTCCAAAAAACCCTCCCCAAACAGCACATGACGCAAAGAAAAAAAGAGGCGCAATGAGGTAGCTGTGTGAGTAAGATTAGCGACCCTAGTGGCCGACACAAACACCGGGCCCATCTAGGAGTGGCACTGCAGTGTCACGCAGGATGTCCCTTCCAAAAAACCCTCCCCAATCAGCACATGATGCAAAGAAAAAGAAAAGAAAAAAGAGGTGCAAGATGGAATTGTCCTTGGGCCCTCCCACCCACCCTTATGTTGTATAAACAAAACAGGACATGCACACTTTAACCAACCCATCATTTCAGTGACAGGGTCTGCCACACGACTGTGACTGATATGACGGGTTGGTTTGGACCCCCCCCAAAAAAGAAGCAATTAATCTCTCCTTGCACAAACTGGCTCTACAGAGGCAAGATGTCCACCTCATCTTCACCCTCCGATATATCACCGTGTACATCCCCCTCCCCACAGATTATCAATTCGTCCCCACTGGAATCCACCATCTCAGCTCCCTGTGTACTTTGTGGAGGCAATTGCTGCTGGTCAATGTCTCCGTGGAGGAATTGATTATAATTCATTTTAATGAACATCATCTTCTCCACATTTTCTGGATGTAACCTCGTACGCCGATTGCTGACAAGGTGAGCGGCGGCACTAAACACTCTTTCGGAGTACACACTTGTGGGAGGGCAACTTAGGTAGAATAAAGCCAGTTTGTGCAAGGGCCTCCAAATTGCCTCTTTTTCCTGCCAGTATAAGTACGGACTGTGTGACGTGCCTACTTGGATGCGGTCACTCATATAATCCTCCACCATTCTATCAATGTTGAGAGAATCATATGCAGTGACAGTAGACGACATGTCCGTAATCGTTGTCAGGTCCTTCAGTCCGGACCAGATGTCAGCATCAGCAGTCGTCCAGACTGCCCTGCATCACCGCCAGCGGGTGGGCTCGGAATTCTGAGCCTTTTCCTCGCACCCCCAGTTGCGGGAGAATGTGAAGGAGGAGATGTTGACAGGTCGCGTTCCGCTTGACTTGACAATTTTGTCACCAGCAGGTCTTTCAACCCCAGCAGACCTGTGTCTGCCGGAAAGAGAGATCCAAGGTAGGCTTTAAATCTAGGATCGAGCACGGTGGCCAAAATGTAGTGCTCTGATTTCAACAGATTGACCACCCGTGAATCCTTGTTAAGCGAATTAAGGGCTGCATCCACAAGTCCCACATGCCTAGCGGAATCGCTCCCTTTTAGCTCCTTCTTCAATGCCTCCAGCTTCTTCTGCAAAAGCCTGATGAGGGGAATGACCTGACTCAGGCTGGCAGTGTCTGAACTGACTTCACGTGTGGCAAGTTCAAAGGGCATCAGAACCTTGCACAACGTTGAAATCATTCTCCACTGCACTTGAGACAGGTGCATTCCACCTCCTATATCGTGCTCAATTGTATAGGCTTGAATGGCCTTTTGCTGCTCCTCCAACCTCTGAAGCATATAGAGGGTTGAATTCCACCTCGTTACCACTTCTTGCTTCAGATGATGGCAGGGCAGGTTCTGTAGTTTTTGGTGGTGCTCCAGTCTTCTGTACGTGGTGCCTGTACGCCGAAAGTGTCCCGCAATTTTTCTGGCCACCGACAGCATCTCTTGCACGCCCCTGTCGTTTTTTAAAAAATTCTGCACCACCAAATTCAAGGTATGTGCAAAACATGGGACGTGCTGGAATTTGCCCATATTTAATGCACACACAATATTGCTGGCGTTGTCCGATGCCACAAATCCACAGGAGAGTCCAATTGGGGTAAGCCATTCCGCGATGATCTTCCTCAGTTGCCGTAAGAGGTTTTCAGCTGTGTGCGTATTCTGGAAAGCGGTGATACAAAGCGTAGCCTGCCTAGGAAAGAGTTGGCGTTTGCGAGATGCTGCTACTGGTGCCGCCGCTGCTGTTCTTGCGGCGGGAGTCCATACATCTACCCAGTGGGCTGTCACAGTCATATAGTCCTGACCCTGCCCTGCTCCACTTGTCCACATGTCCGTGGTTAAGTGGACATTGGGTACAACTGCATTTTTTAGGACACTGGTGAGTCTTTTTCTGACGTCCGTGTACATTCTCGGTATCGCCTGCCTAGAGAAGTGGAACCTAGATGGTATTTGGTAACGGGGGCACACTGCCTCAATAAATTGTCTAGTTCCCTGTGAACTTTTGGCGGATACCGGACGCACGTCTAACACCAACATAGTTGTCAAGGACTCAGTTATCCGCTTTGCAGTAGGATGACTGCTGTGATATTTCATCTTCCTCGCAAAGGACTGTTGAACAGTCAATTGCTTACTGGAAGTAGTACAAGTGGGCTTACGACTTCCCCTCTGGGATGACCATCGACTCCCAGCGGCAACAACAGCAGCGCCAGCAGCAGTAGGCGTTACACGCAAGGATGCATCGGAGGAATCCCAGGCAGGAGAGGACTCGTCAGAATTGCCAGTGACATGGCCTGCAGGACTATTGGCATTCCTGGGGAAGGAGGAAATTGACACTGAGGGAGTTGGTGGGGTGGTTTGCGTGAGCTTGGTTACAAGAGGAAGGGATTTACTGGTCAGTGGACTGCTTCCGCTGTCACCCAAAGTTTTTGAACTTGTCACTGACTTATTATGAATGCGCTGCAGGTGACGTATAAGGGAGGATGTTCCGAGGTGGTTAACGTCCTTACCCCTACTTATTACAGCTTGACAAAGGGAACACACGGCTTGACACCTGTTGTCCGCATTTCTGGTGAAATACCTCCACACCGAAGAGCTGATTTTTTTGGTATTTTCACCTGGCATGTCAACGGCCATATTCCTCCCACGGACAACAGGTGTCTCCCCGGGTGCCTGACTTAAACAAACCACCTCACCATCAGAATCCTCCTGGTCAATTTCCTCCCCAGCGCCAGCAACACCCATATCCTCCTCATCCTGGTGTACTTCAACACTGACATCTTCAATCTGACTATCAGGAACTGGACTGCGGGTGCTCCTTCCAGCACTTGCAGGGGGCGTGCAAATGGTGGAAGGCGCATGCTCTTCACGTCCAGTGTTGGGAAGGTCAGGCATCGCAACCGACACAATTGGACTCTCCTTGTGGATTTGGGATTTCGAAGAATGCACAGTTCTTTGCTGTGCTGCTTTTGCCAGCTTGAGTCTTTTCATTTTTCTAGCGAGAGGCTGAGTGCTTCCATCCTCATGTGAAGCTGAACCACTAGCCATGAACATAGGCCAGGGCCTCAGCCGTTCCTTGCCACTCCGTGTGGTAAATGGCATATTGGCAAGTTTACGCTTCTCCTCCGACAATTTTATTTTAGGTTTTGGAGTCCTTTTTTTACTGATATTTGGTGTTTTGGATTTGACATGCTCTGTACTATGACATTGGGCATCGGCCTTGGCAGACGACGTTGCTGGCATTTCATCGTCTCGGCCATGACTAGTGGC
The DNA here is from genome assembly GCF_028390025.1 of Pseudophryne corroboree. Lineage (NCBI taxonomy): Eukaryota > Metazoa > Chordata > Amphibia > Anura > Myobatrachidae > Pseudophryne > Pseudophryne corroboree. Next base: position 157,921,771 of record NC_086451.1, on the reverse strand, counting down.
AGCAGCTTCAGCACGAGGTGGAAGTGGATCTTGATCTTTCCCTAATTTTGGAACCTCAACATTTTTGTTCTCCATATTTTAATAGGCACAACTAAAAGGCACCTCAGGTAAACAATGGAGATGGATGGATTGGATACTAGTATACAATTATGGACGGGCTGCCGAGTGCCGACACAGAGGTAGCCACAGCCGTGAACTACCGCACTGTACTGTGTCTGCTGCTAATATATAGACTGGTTGATAAAGAGATAGTATACTCGTAACTAGTATGTATGTATAAAGAAAGAAAAAAAAACCACGGTTAGGTGGTATATACAATTATGGACGGGCTGCCGAGTGCCGACACAGAGGTAGCCACAGCCGTGAACTACCGCACTGTACTGTGTCTGCTGCTAATATATAGACTGGTTGATAAAGAGATAGTATACTCGTAACTAGTATGTATGTATAAAGAAAGAAAAAAAAAACACGGTTAGGTGGTATATACAATTATGGACGGGCTGCCGAGTGCCGACACAGAGGTAGCCACAGCCGTGAACTACCGCACTGTACTGTGTCTGCTGCTAATATATAGACTGGTTGATAAAGAGATAGTATACTCGTAACTAGTATGTATGTATAAAGAAAGAAAAAAAAACCACGGTTAGGTGGTATATACAATTATGGACGGGCTGCCGAGTGCCGACACAGAGGTAGCCACAGCCGTGAACTACCGCACTGTACTGTGTCTGCTGCTAATATAGACTGGTTGATAAAGAGATAGTATACTCGTAACTAGTATGTATGTATAAAGAAAGAAAAAAAAACCACGGTTAGGTGGTATATACAATTATGGACGGGCTGCCGAGTGCCGACACAGAGGTAGCCACAGCCGTGAACTACCGCACTGTACTGTGTCTGCTGCTAATATATAGACTGGTTGATAAAGAGATAGTATACTCGTAACTAGTATGTATGTATAAAGAAAGAAAAAAAAAACCACGGTTAGGTGGTATATACAATTATGGACGGGCTGCCGAGTGCCGACACAGAGGTAGCCACAGCCGTGAACTACCGCACTGTACTGTGTCTGCTGCTAATATAGACTGGTTGATAAAGAGATAGTATACTCGTAACTAGTATGTATGTATAAAGAAAGAAAAGAAAAACACGGTTAGGTGGTATATACAATTATGGACGGGCTGCCGAGTGCCGACACAGAGGTAGCCACAGCCGTGAACTACCGCACTGTACTGTGTCTGCTGCTAATATATAGACTGGTTGATAAAGAGATAGTATACTCGTAACTAGTATGTATGTATAAAGAAAGAAAAAAAAACCACGGTTAGGTGGTATATACAATTATGGACGGGCTGCCGAGTGCCGACACAGAGGTAGCCACAGCCGTGAACTACCGCACTGTACTGTGTCTGCTGCTAATATAGACTGGTTGATAAAGAGATAGTATACTACTAATATTATATATACTGGTGGTCAGGTCACTGGTCACTAGTCACACTGGCAGTGGCACTCCTGCAGCAAAAGTGTGCACTGTTTAATTTTAATATAATATTATGTACTCCTGGCTCCTGCTATAACCTATAACTGGCACTGCAGTAGTGCTCCCCAGTCTCCCCCACAATTATAAGCTGTGTGAGCTGAGCAGTCAGACAGATATATAATATATATAGATGATGCAGCACACTGGCCTGAGCCTGAGCAGTGCACACAGATATGGTATGTGACTGACTGAGTCACTGTGTGTATCGCTTTTTTCAGGCAGAGAACGGATATATTAAATAAACTGCACTGTGTGTCTGGTGGTCACTCACTATATAATATATTATGTACTCCTGGCTCCTGCTATAACCTATAACTGGCACTGCAGTAGTGCTCCCCAGTCTCCCCCACAATTATAAGCTGTGTGAGCTGAGCAGTCAGACAGATATATATAATATTATATATAGATAATAGATGATGCAGCACACTGGCCTGAGCCTGAGCAGTGCACACAGATATGGTATGTGACTGAGTCACTGTGTGCTGTGTATCGCTTTTTTCAGGCAGAGAACGGATTATAAAGTAAACTGCACTGTCCTCACTAGTAAACTCTCTCCACTCAGTCTCTACACTTCTACAGTAACAGTACTCCTCCTAGTCAGCTCCAGTAAATCTCTCTCAGTCTCTTATAATCTAAATGGAGAGGACGCCAGCCACGTCCTCTCCCTATCAATCTCAATGCACGTGTGAAAATGGCGGCGACGCGCGGCTCCTTATATAGAATCCGAGTCTCGCGATAGAATCCGAGCCTCGCGAGAATCCGACAGCGTCATGATGACGTTCGGGCGCGCTCGGGTTAACCGAGCAAGGCGGGAAGATCCGAGTCGCTCGGACCCGTGAAAAAAAACATGAAGTTCTGGCGGGTTCGGATTCAGAGAAACCGAACCCGCTCATCTCTACTAAATACCCCTAACTCGCCATCATGCCCTGACCACACAACAGACACACAAATACCCTCACTCGCCATCATGACCTGACCACACAACAGACACACAAATACCCTCACTCGCCATCATGCCCTAACCACACAGTAGACACACAAACACCCATTCCAAGATCTGCCAAAAAAATAAAGCCCCCAAAGAAAATTGTATAACATTTTAATTTCTTAAATTAATTTGCCCTACCTCTCAGTGTACTCAATGTTATGCATTCCTCCTTCCTCCGGATGTATTACGCAGAAGCTTCTTAGTTTGAGATGTTGCTGTTATCCAACACTGGCGCCTGGGACATAGTGGTTGCCCATTTTAAAAAAGCCACACAAAAAAAAGGCAAAAATACAGAATACAAATACGCACACAGGTAAAAGGAATATATATTATGATTCTAAAAATATAGCCCCATTTACCTTTTTGGTGCTTATATACAGTATTTGGATAGATATCTTTTATCTAATATCACTACTGCAATCCTAATATACATTCTATTTAGATTATTTTTTCCCATCTTTCATTTTTTTATTTTAAGTTGTCCTCTATCCTTCACATATGATTGCACCCCTTTATGTCTGAATGTTCTGCATTGTCCTCCCCTCTTCTCCCATACCTGTATGTGTTGCACTAAGCTTCCCCCTTCATATGTATTTTCTGTATTGTGCTCCCGCCCTTATCTGTATGCCCTGTATTTTGATACCCCCTCATCTGTATACCATGTATTGTGATACCCCCTCATCTGTATACCATGTATTGTGCTACCCCCTCATCTGTATACCATGTATTGTGCTACCCCCTCATCTGTATTCCCTTTATTGTGATACCCTCATCTGTATGCCCTGTATTGTGCCCCCGCCCTCATCTGTATGCCCTGTACTGTGCTACTCCCTCATCTGTATGCCCTGTATTGTGCTACCCTCTCATCTGTATACCATGTATTGTGCTACCCCCTCATCTGTATACCATGTATTGTGCTACCCCCTCATCTGTATGCCCTGTATTGTGCTATACTCTCATCTGTATACCATGTATTGTGCTACCCCCTCATCTGTATGCCCTGTATTGTGCTACCCCCTCATCTGTATTCCCTGTATTGTGCTACTCCCTCATCTGTATACCATGTATTGTGCTACCCCCTCATTTGTATTCCCTTTATTGTGATACCCTCATCTGTATGCCCTGTATTGTGCCCCCGCCCTCATCTGTATGCCCTGTACTATGCTACTCCCTCATCTGTGTGCCCTGTATTGTGCTACCCTCTCATCTGTATGCCCTGTATTGTGCTACCCCCTCATCTGTATACCATGTATTGTGCTACCCCCTCATCTGTATACCATGTATTGTGCTACCCCCTCATCTGTATGCCCTGTATTGTGCTACCCTCTCATCTGTATACCATGTATTGTGCTACCCCCTCATCTGTATACCATGTATTGTGCTACCCCCTCATCTGTATACCATGTATTGTGCTACCCCCTCATCTGTATGCCCTGTATTGTGCTACCCCCTCATCTGTATTCCCTGTATTGTGCTACCCCCTCATCTGTATTCCCTGTATTGTGCTACTCCCTCATCTGTATACCATGTATTGTGCTACCCCCTCATTTGTATTCCCTTTATTGTGATACCCTCATCTGTATGCCCTGTATTGTGCCCCCGCCCTCATCTGTATGCCCTGTACTATGCTACTCCCTCATCTGTGTGCCCTGTATTGTGCTACCCTCTCATCTGTATGCCCTGTATTGTGCTACCCCCTCATCTGTATACCATGTATTGTGCTACCCCCTCATCTGTATACCATGTATTGTGCTACCCCCTCATCTGTATGCCCTGTATTGTGCTACCCTCTCATCTGTATACCATGTGTTGTGCTACCCCCTCATCTGTATACCATGTATTGTGCTACCCCCTCATCTGTATGCCCTGTATTGTGCTACCCCCTCATCTGTATACCATGTATTGTGCTACCCCCTCATCTGTATGCCCTGTATTGTGCTACCCCCTCATCTGTATTCCCTGTATTGTGCTATCCCCTCATCTGTATTCCCTGTATTGTGATATCCCCTCATCTGTATTCCCTGTATTGTGCTACCCCCTCATCTGTATTCCCTGTATTGTGCTACCCCCTCATCTGTATTCCCTGTATTGTGCTACCCCCTCATCTGTATTCCCTGTATTGTGCTACCCCCTCATCTGTATTCCCTGTATTGTGCTACCCCCTCATCTGTATACCATGTATTGTGCTACCCCCTCATCTGTATGCCCTGTATTGTGCTACCCCCTCATCTGTATACCATGTATTGTGCTACCCTCTCATCTGTATGCCCTGTATTGTGCTACCCCCTCATCTGTATGTTCTGTATTGTGCTCCCGCCCTCATCTGTATGCCCTGTATTGTGCTACCCCCTCATCTGTATTCCCTGTATTGTGCTACCCCCTCATCTGTATTCCCTGTATTGTGCTACCCCCTCATCTGTATTCCCTGTATTGTGCTACCCCCTCATCTGTATTCCCTGTATTGTGCTACCCCCTCATCTGTATGTTCTGTATTGTGCTACCCCCTCATCTGTATGCCCTGTATTGTGCTACCCCCTCATCTGTATGCCCTGTATTGTGCTATCCCCTCATCTGTATTCCCTGTATTGTGCTACCCCCTCATATGTATGCCCTGTATTGTGCTACCCCCTCATCTGTATGTTCTGTATTGTGCTACCCCCTCATCTGTATGCCCTGTATTGTGCTACCCCCTCATCTGTATGCCCTGTATTGTGCTATCCCCTCATCTGTATTCCCTGTATTGTGCTACCCCCTCATCTGTATGCCCTGTATTGTGCTACCCCCTCATCTGTATGTTCTGTATTGTGCTACCCCCTTATCTGTATGCCCTGTATTGTGCTACCCCATCATCTGTATGCCCTGTATTGTGCTACCCCCTCATCTGTATGCCCTGTATTGTGCTACCCCCTCATCTGTATGCCCTGTATTGTGCTACTCCCTCATATGTATGCCCTGTATTGTGCTACCCCCTTATCTGTATTCCCTGTATTGTGCTACCCCCTCATCTGTATTCCCTGTATTGTGCTACTCCCTCATCTGTATACCATGTATTGTGCTACCCCCTCATTTGTATTCCCTTTATTGTGATACCCTCATCTGTATGCCCTGTATTGTGCCCCCGCCCTCATCTGTATGCCCTGTACTATGCTACTCCCTCATCTGTGTGCCCTGTATTGTGCTACCCTCTCATCTGTATGCCCTGTATTGTGCTACCCCCTCATCTGTATACCATGTATTGTGCTACCCCCTCATCTGTATACCATGTATTGTGCTACCCCCTCATCTGTATGCCCTGTATTGTGCTACCCTCTCATCTGTATACCATGTGTTGTGCTACCCCCTCATCTGTATACCATGTATTGTGCTACCCCCTCATCTGTATGCCCTGTATTGTGCTACCCCCTCATCTGTATACCATGTATTGTGCTACCCCCTCATCTGTATGCCCTGTATTGTGCTACCCCCTCATCTGTATTCCCTGTATTGTGCTATCCCCTCATCTGTATTCCCTGTATTGTGATATCCCCTCATCTGTATTCCCTGTATTGTGCTACCCCCTCATCTGTATTCCCTGTATTGTGCTACCCCCTCATCTGTATTCCCTGTATTGTGCTACCCCCTCATCTGTATTCCCTGTATTGTGCTACCCCCTCATCTGTATTCCCTGTATTGTGCTACACCCTCATCTGTATACCATGTATTGTGCTACCCCCTCATCTGTATGCCCTGTATTGTGCTACCCCCTCATCTGTATACCATGTATTGTGCTACCCTCTCATCTGTATGCCCTGTATTGTGCTACCCCCTCATCTGTATGTTCTGTATTGTGCTCCCGCCCTCATCTGTATGCCCTGTATTGTGCTACCCCCTCATCTGTATTCCCTGTATTGTGCTACCCCCTCATCTGTATTCCCTGTATTGTGCTACCCCCTCATCTGTATTCCCTGTATTGTGCTACCCCCTCATCTGTATTCCCTGTATTGTGCTACCCCCTCATCTGTATGCCCTGTAGTGTGCTACCCCCTCATATGTATGCCCTGTATTGTGCTACCCCCTCATCTGTATGTTCTGTATTGTGCTACCCCCTCATCTGTATGCCCTGTATTGTGCTACCCCCTCATCTGTATGCCCTGTATTGTGCTATCCCCTCATCTGTATTCCCTGTATTGTGCTACCCCCTCATATGTATGCCCTGTATTGTGCTACCCCCTCATCTGTATGTTCTGTATTGTGCTACCCCCTCATCTGTATGCCCTGTATTGTGCTACCCCCTCATCTGTATGCCCTGTATTGTGCTATCCCCTCATCTGTATTCCCTGTATTGTGCTACCCCCTCATCTGTATGCCCTGTATTGTGCTACCCCCTCATCTGTATGTTCTGTATTGTGCTACCCCCTTATCTGTATGCCCTGTATTGTGCTACCCCATCATCTGTATGCCCTGTATTGTGCTACCCCCTCATCTGTATGCCCTGTATTGTGCTACCCCCTCATCTGTATGCCCTGTATTGTGCTACTCCCTCATATGTATGCCCTGTATTGTGCTACCCCCTTATCTGTATTCCCTGTATTGTGCTACCCCCTCATCTGTATTCCCTGTATTGTGCTACCCCCTCATATGTATGCCCTGTATTGTGCTACCCCCTCATATGTATGCCCTGTATTGTGCTACCCCCTCATCTGTATTCCCTGTATTGTGCTACCCCCTCATCTGTATTCCCTGTATTGTGCTACCCCCTCATCTGTATTCCCTGTATTGTGCTACCCCCTCATCTGTATTCCCTGTATTGTGCTACCCCCTCATCTGTATTCCCTGTATTGTGATACCCCCTCATCTGTATTCCCTGTATTGTGATACCCTCTCATCTGTATGCCCTGTATTGTGCTACCCCCTCATCTGTATACCATGTATTGTGATACCCTCTCATCTGTATACCATGTATTGTGCTACCCCCTCATCTGTATTCCATGTATTGTGCTTCCCCCTCTTCTGTATTCCATGTATTGTGCTACCCCCTCATCTGTATTCCCTGTATTGTGCTACCCCCTCATCTGTATTCCCTGTATTGTGATATCCCCTCATCTGTATTCCCTGTATTGTGATACCCTCTCATCTGTATGCCCTGTATTGTGCTACCCCCTCATCTGTATACCATGTATTGTGATACCCTCTCATCTGTATACCATGTATTGTGCTACCCCCTCATCTGTATGCCCTGTATTGTGCTACCCCCTCATCTGTATTCCCTGTATTGTGCTACTCCCTCATCTGTATACCATGTATTGTGCTACCCCCTCATTTGTATTCCCTTTATTGTGATACCCTCATTTGTATGCCCTGTATTGTGCCCCCGCCCTCATCTGTATGCCCTGTACTGTGCTACTCCCTCATCTGTGTGCCCTGTATTGTGCTACCCTCTCATCTGTATTCCCTGTATTTTGCTACCCCCTCATCTGTATTCCATGTATTGTGCTACCCCCTCATCTGTATTCCATGTATTGTGCTACTCCCTCATCTGTATTCCATGTATTGTTCTGCATTTTGTCCCCAATAAAATGGGGGAAAACTGTGAAAAATATTGATGGTATATATCTGAATACTGATAAAATCGATAAATAGAGTATTATCTTTATACAAATACAACAATATTTATTATTCTGAAAACCTACACAAAACTCACACATACATACTGTATATAAAAACACAAATATCAAAGGCCTTTTTTGCTGAGTTATCTTATTTATATAGGGTGTAAATGGTTTCACCCGCTGTAGGAAAAATGTCTTATAGTACAGAGTTCATACAAAAAATTGCAGATGAATAATATAGAATAAGTTACCAGACCACGTTTAGTTCATTAGTAGGAGACTCTTATATGGAAATTGTTTCTTAAGTTAGCAAGTTCAGGATCTGGCCAGCCGCATCGGCACCCGACACGCTGGTGGATTGTTGCCCCGTCAAGCAAATCGGTTAATGAGCCGGAAAGTGCAGGATGAGGATATATATATTGTTGTCTTGCACACACCTCAGCCGTAGTATCGGCCCACTTCAAGCAGGTTTGGTAGTGCATCGGAAGCTTAAGTAGAATTAGTGATCTCCAACAGATATGTACAGTATGTGTGGGGATACCTTCATCCTCTCCGGCTCATTGACTTACAGTACCAATTTGCTTGGCGGGGCATCAATCCACAAGCGTGTCGGGTGACGGTGTGGCTGGCCGGTACCTGAACATGCAAACTTTAAGGGACGATTTCCATCTAAGAGTCTCCTACTAATGAACTAAACATGGTTTGGTAACTTGTTCTATATTATTCATCGGCAATATATAGAAGTGGATTTTTTGTATGAACGGTTATTATATTTTATCTACAATGGATGAAACCATTTACATTCTATATAAATAAGCTAATTTATCTAAAAAGGGCTTTGATGTTTGTGGGTTTTTGTATATGTCTATGTGAATTTTGTGTAGGTTTTATATGTGTTTTGGATAATAAATATTGTTTTCTTTTTATAAAGAGAAGTCTCCTATCAATTTTATCAATAGACATATACCAAATATATCTTGCAGTGTGTCCCCCTCTGTCCATTATTATGCCCCCCCCTTGTCCATTATTATGTCATCCCCCTCCTGTGTCCATTGCTATTTGTTCCCACTCTGTCCATTATTATGCCCCCTCCCCCCCCCCGTGTCCACTATTATATCATTGTTCTCCTCCATTATTATGTCCCACCCTCCCCTCCGTGTACATTAATATTTGGCCCCCCTGTCCATTATTATGTCATCCCCTCCTGTGTCCATTGCTATTTGTTCCCCCCACGGTCCATTATTATGCCTCCTCACCCCCCCCCCCCTCCCCGTGTCTATTATTATATCATTGTCCCCTCTTGTCCATTATTATGCCTCCTCACCCCACCCCCCATGTCCATTATTATATAATTGTTCCCCTCTATCTATTATTATATCTCCTCACCACCACTGTTCCCCTCTGTAAATTATTATGCCTCCCCATCCCCCCCCCCCGTGTCCATTATTAGATCACTGATCTCCTCAGTCCATTATTATGACCCCACCCCCCACAGATAGTGTTTTGGTCTCTACCTTGAAGATTACTTACCTTCTCTCCTCTCTGTTCCCCTGACTCGCCTCCTCCTCCAGGTGCTGACAGGAGGAAGATCAGGTGCTGCCAGCGTATAGCAACAGGCAGCATCCGGCAGTCAGGAGGATCCACTGGCGGCTCACCCCCATTGTCATCGGCGGCACCCGCGCGCAGAGCACAGCGCGGTGGCGCCTATGTGATGTCATGCGGCGCGACATCACATGGCGCAGAGAATGGGGAGGCACACTATGCGACGCAGGGAGGGCAGGTGAAGCCTGTTTACAGTCGGGTTTGAATGGGTAGAGTGAAGCCTCGGGCAGCCGCTGGTGGTGACTGTAAAATATTTTTTCCTGTCTCCGGCGGATTCTCCTTGGTTCTGTGGGCCTATTTTCATAGGGGGCCTGGAGCTGCAGCTCCATCCGCCCCATTGTTAATCCGGCCCTGAATACAGAACATACAGATGAGGGGGTAGCACAATACAGGGCATACATATGAGGGGGTAGCACAATACAGGGAATACAGATGAGGGGATAGCACAATACAGGGCATACAGATGAGGGGGTAGCACAATACAGGGCATACAGATGAGGGGGTAGCACAATACAGAACATACAGATGAGGGGGTAGCACAATACAGGGCATACATATGAGGGGGTAGCACAATACAGGGCATACAGATGAGGGGGTAGCACAATACAGGGCATACAGATGAGGGGGTAGCACAATACAGGGAATACAGATGAGGGGGTAGCACAATACAGGGCATACAGATGAGGGGGTAGCACACTACAGGGCATACAGATGAGGGGGTAGCACAATACAGGGAATACAGATGAGGGGGTAGCACAATACAGGGCATACAGATGAGGGCGGGGGCACAATACAGAACATACAGATGAGGGGGTAGCACAGTACAGGGCATACAGATGAGAGATTAGCACAATACAGGGCATACAGATGAGGGGGTAGCACAATACATGGTATACAGATGAGGGGGTAGCACAATACAGGGAAATACAGATGAGGGGGTAGCACACTACAGGGCATACAGATGAGGGGGTAGCACAATACAGGGAATACAGATGAGGGGGTAGCACAATACAGGGCATACATATGAGGGGGTAGCACAATACAGGGCATACAGATGAGGGGGTAGCACAATACAGGGAATACAGATGAGGGGGTAGCACAATACAGGGCATACAGATGAGGGGGTAGCACAATACATGGTATACAGATGAGGGGGTAGCACAATACAGGGCATACAGATGAGGGGGTAGCACAATACAGGGCATACAGATGAGAGGGTAGCACAATACAGGGCATACAGATGAGGGGGTAGCACAATACATGGTATACAGATGAGGGGGTAGCACAATACATGGTATACAGATGAGGGGGTAGCACAATACAGGGCATACAGATGAGGGGGTAGCACAATACAGGACATACAGATGAGAGGGTAGCACAATACAGGGCATACAGATGAGGGGGTAGCACAATACATGGTATACAGATGAGGGGGTAGCACAATACATGGTATACAAATGAGGGGGTAGCACATTACAGGCCATACAGATGAGAGGGTAGCACAATACAGGGCACACAGATGAGGGAGTAGCACAGTACAGGGCATACAGATGAGGGCGGGGGCACAATACAGGGCATACAGATGAGGGTATCACAATAAAGGGAATACAAATGAGGGGGTAGCACAATACATGGTATACAGATGAGGGAGTAGCACAATACAGGGAATACAGATGAGGGGGTAGCACAATACAGGGCATACAGATAAAGGGGTAGCACAATACATGGTATACAGATGAGAGGGTATCACAATACATGGTATACAGATGAGGGGGTAGCACAATACAGGGCATACAGATGAGAGGGTATCACAATACAGGGAATACAGATGAGGGGATATCACAATACAGGGAATACAGATGAGGGGGGTAGCACAATACAGGGAATACAGATGAGGGGGTAGCACAATACATGGAATACAGATGAGGGGGTAGCACAATACATGGAATACAGATGAGGGGGTAGCACAATACATGGTATACAGATGAGAGGGTATCACAATACATGGTATACAGATGAGGGGGTAGCACAATACAGGGCATACAGATGAGAGGGTATCACAATACAGGGAATACAGATGAGGGGATATCACAATACAGGGAATACAGATGAGGGGGTAGCACAATACAGGGAATACAGATGAGGGGGTAGCACAATACAGGGAATACAGATGAGGGGGTAGCACAATACAGGGAATACAGATAAGAGGGTAGCACAATACAGGGAATACAGATGAGGGGGTAGCACAATACAGGGAATACAGATGAGGGGGTAGCACAATACAGGGAATACAGATGAGGTGGTAGCACAATACAGGGCATACATATGAGGGGGTAGCACAATACAGGGCATACAGATGAGGGGGTAGCACAATACAGGGCATACAGATGAGTGGGTAGCACAATACAGGGCATACATATGAGGGGGTAGCACAATACAGGGCATACAGATGAGGGGGTAGCACAATACAGGGCATACAGATGAGGGGGTAGCACAATACAGGGAATACAGATGAGGGGGTAGCAAAATACAGGGCATACAGATGAGGGGGTAGCACATTACAGGGCATACAGATGAGGGGGTAGCACACTACAGGGCATACAGATGAGGGGGTAGCACAATACAGGGAATACAGATGAGGGGGTAGCACAGTACAGGGCATACAGATGAGGGGGTAGCACAATACAGGGAATACAGATGAGGGGGTAGCACAATACAGGGAATACAGATGAGGGGGTAGCACAATACAGGGAATACAGATGAGGGGGTAGCACAATACAGGGCATACATATGAGGGGGTAGCACAATACAGGGAATACAGATGAGGGGGTAGCACAATACAGGGAATACAGATGAGGGGGTAGCACAGTACAGGGAATACAGATGAGAAGGTAGCACAATACAGGGCATACAGATGAGGGGGTAGCACAATACAGGTCATACAGATGATGGGGTAGCACAATACAGGGCATACAGATGAAGGGGTAGCACAATACAGAACATACAGATGAGGGGGTAGCACAATACAGGGCATACAGATGAGAGGGTAGCACAATACAGGGCATACATATGAGGGGGTAGCACAATGCAGGGAATACAGATGAGGGGGTAGCACAATACATGGTATACAGATGAGGGGGTAGCACAATACATGGTATACAGATGAGGGGGTAGCACAATACAGGGCATACAGATGAGGGGATAGCACAATACAGGGCATACAGATGAGGGGGTAGCACAATACAGGGAATACAGATGAGGGGGTAGCATAATACATGGTATACAGATGAGGGGGTAGCACAATACATGGTATACAGATGAGGGGGTAGCACAATACAGGGCATACAGATGAGGGGGTATCACAATACAGGGCATACAGATGAGGGGGTAGCACAATACAGAACATACAGATGAGGGGGTAGCACAATACAGGGCATACATATGAGAGGGTAGCACAATACAGGGCATACAGATGAGGGGGTAGCACAATACAGGGCATACAGATGAGGGGGTAGCACAATACAGGGAATACAGATGAGAGGGTAGCACAATACAGGGCATACAGATGAGGGGGTAGCACACTAAAGGGCATACAGATGAGGGGGTAGCACAATACAGGGAATACAGATGAGGGGGTAGCACAATACAGGGAATACAGATGAGGGGGTAGCACAATACAGGGCATACAGATGAGTGGGTAGCACAATACAGGGCATACATATGAGGGGGTAGCACAATACAGGGCATACAGATGAGGGGGTAGCACAATACAGGGCATACAGATGAGGGGGTAGCACAATACAGGGAATACAGATGAGGGGGTAGCAAAATACAGGGCATACAGATGAGGGGGTAGCACATTACAGGGCATACAGATGAGGGGGTAGCACACTACAGGGCATACAGATGAGGGGGTAGCACAATACAGGGAATACAGATGAGGGGGTAGCACAGTACAGGGCATACAGATGAGGGGGTAGCACAATACAGGGAATACAGATGAGGGGGTAGCACAATACAGGGAATACAGATGAGGGGGTAGCACAATACAGGGAATACAGATGAGGGGGTAGCACAATACAGGGCATACATATGAGGGGGTAGCACAATACAGGGAATACAGATGAGGGGGTAGCACAATACAGGGAATACAGATGAGGGGGTAGCACAGTACAGGGAATACAGATGAGGGGGTAGCACAATACAGGGCATACAGATGAGGGGGTAGCACAATACAGGTCATACAGATGATGGGGTAGCACAATACAGGGCATACAGATGAAGGGGTAGCACAATACAGAACATACAGATGAGGGGGTAGCACAATACAGGGCATACAGATGAGAGGGTAGCACAATACAGGGCATACATATGAGGGGGTAGCACAATGCAGGGAATAAAGATGAGGGGATAGCACAATACAGGGCATACAGATGAGAGGGTAGCACAATACAGGGAATACAGATGAGGGGGTAGCACAATACATGGTATACAGATGAGGGGGTAGCACAATACATGGTATACAGATGAGGGGGTAGCACAATACAGGGCATACAGATGAGGGGATAGCACAATACAGGGCATACAGATGAGGGGGTAGCACAATACAGGGAATACAGATGAGGGGGTAGCACAATACATGGTATACAGATGAGGGGGTAGCACAATACATGGTATACAGATGAGGGGGTAGCACAATACAGGGCATACAGATGAGGGGGTATCACAATACAGGGCATACAGATGAGGGGGTATCACAATACAGGGCATACAGATGAGGGGGTAGCACAATACAGAACATACAGATGAGGGGGTAGCACAATACAGGGCATACATTTGAGAGGTTAGCACAATACAGGGCATACAGATGAGGGGGTAGCACAATACAGGGCATACAGATGAGGGGGTAGCACAATACAGGGCATACAGATGAGGGGGTAGCACAATACAGGGAATACAGATGAGGGGGTAGCACAATACAGGGCATACAGATGAGGGGGTAGCACAATACAGGGAATACAGATGAGGAAGTAGCACAATACAGGGAATACAGATGAGGGGGTAGCACAATACAGGGCATACAGATGTGGGGGTAGCACACTAAAGGGCATACAGATGAGGGGGTAGCACAATACAGGGAATACAGATGAGGGGGTAGCACAATACAGGGAATACAGATGAGGGCGGGAGCACAATACAGAACATACAGATGAGGGGGTAGCACAATACAGAACATACAGATGAGGGGGTAGCACAATACAGGGCATACAGATGAGGGGGTAGCACAATACATGGTATACAGATGAGGGGGTAGCACAATACAGGGAATACAGATGAGGGGGTAGCACAATACAGGGAATACAGATGAGGGGGTAGCACAATACAGGGAATACAGATGAGGGGGTAGCACAATACAGGGAATACAGATGAGGGGGTAGCACAATACAGGGCATACAGATGAGCGGGTAGCACAATACATGGTATACAGATGAGGGGATAGCACAATACAGGGAATACAGATGAGGGGGTAGCACAATACAGGGAATACAGATGAGGGGGTAGCACAATACAGGGCATACAGATGAGGGGGTAGCACAATACATGGTATACAGATGAGGGGGTAGCACAATACAGGGCATACAGATGAGGGGGTAGCACAATACATGGTATACAGATGAGGGGGTAGCACAATACATGGTATACAGATGAGAGGGTAGCACAATACAGGGCATACAGATGAGGGGGTAGCACAATACATGGTATACAGATGAGGGGGTAGCACAATACATGGTATACATATGAGGGGGTAGCACAATACAGGGCATACAGATGAGAGGGTAGCACAATACAGGGCACACAGATGAGGGAGTAGCATAGTACAGGGCATACAGATGAGGGCGGGGGCACAATACAGGGCATACAGATGAGGGTATCACAATAAAGGGAATACAAATGAGGGGGTAGCACAATACATGGTATACAGATGAGGGAGTAGCACAATACAGGGAATACAGATGAGGGGGTAGCACAATACAGGGAATACAGATGAGGGGGTAGCACAATACAGGGCATACAGATGAGGGGGTAGCACAATACATGGTATACAGATGAGGGGGTAGCACAATACAGGGCATACAGATGAGGGGGTAGCACAATACATGGTATACAGATGAGGGGGTAGCACAATACATGGTATACAGATGAGAGGGTAGCACAATACAGGGCATACAGATGAGGGGGTAGCACAATACATGGTATACAGATGAGGGGGTAGCACAATACTTGGTATACAGATGAGGGGGTAGCACAATACAGGGCATACAGATGAGAGGGTAGCACAATACAGGGCACACAGATGAGGGAGTAGCATAGTACAGGGCATACAGATGAGGGCGGGGGCACAATACAGGGCATACAGATGAGGGTATCACAATAAAGGGAATACAAATGAGGGGGTAGCACAATACATGGTATACAGATGAGGGAGTAGCACGATACAGGGAATACAGATGAGGGGGTAGCACAATACAGGGCATACAGATGAGGGGGTAGCACAATACATGGTATACAGATGAGAGTATAGCACAATACAGGGCATACAGATGAGGGGGTAGCACAATACATGGTATACAGATGAGGGGGTAGCACAATACATGGTATACAGATGAGAGGGTAGCACAATACAGGGCATACAGATGAGGGAGTAGCACAGTACAGGGCATACAGATGAGGGCGGGGGCACAATACAGGGCATACAGATGAGGGTATCACAATAAATGGAATACAGATGAGGGGGTAGCACAATACATGGTATACAGATGAGGGGGTAGCACAATACATGGTATACAGATGAGGGGGTATCACAATACATGGTATACAGATGAGGGGGTATCAAAATACAGGGCATACAGATAAGGGCGGGAGCACAATACAGAAAATACATATGAAGTGCAACACATACAGGTATGGGAGAAGAGGGGAGGACAATGCAGAACATTCAGACATAAAGGGGTGCAATCATATGTGAAGGATAGAGGACAACTTAAAATAAAAAAATGAAAGATGGGAAAAAATAATCTAAATAGAATGTATATTAGGATTGCAATAGTGATATTAGATAAAAGATATCTATCCAAATACTGTATATAAGCACCAAAAAGGTAAATGGGGCTATATTTTTAGAATCATAATATATATTCCTTTTACCTGTGTGCGTATTTGTATTCTGTATTTTTGCCTTTTTTTTGTGTGGCTTTTTTAAAATGGGCAACCACTATGTCCCAGGCGCCAGTGTTGGATAACAGCAACATCTCAAACTAAGAAGCTTCTGCGTAATACATCCGGAGGAAGGAGGAATGCATAACATTGAGTACACTGAGAGGTAGGGCAAATTAATTTAAGAAATTAAAATGTTATACAATTTTCTTTGGGGGCTTTATTTTTTTGGCAGATCTTGGAATGGGTGTTTGTGTGTCTACTGTGTGGTTAGGGCATGATGGCGAGTGAGGGTATTTGTGTGTCTGTTGTGTGGTCAGGTCATGATGGCGAGTGAGGGAGAATAAAATAGTGTGGCGCGCGTAGCGTGGCGAGCGCGCAAGGGGCTCATTTGCGCTCGCCACACTGTCGGTAAGCCGGCGGCCGGCCTCCCGGCGCCGGTATGCTGGTCGCCGGGAGGCCGGCCGCCGGCAGATCGTAGTGAACCCTGAGGGGTATTTGTGTGTCTATTGTGTGGTCAGGGCATAATGGCGAGTTAGGGGTATTTAGGTGTCTGTTGTTTGGTCAGGGCATGATGGCGTGTTAGGGGTATATCAGTGTGTCTGTTGTGTGGTCAGGGCACGATGGCACTGGAGTGGTGGTGAAAGGAATTAGAGATGGTTAAATATGGAGTTAGGGCAGTGGTTCCCAATTTTTTTTTTAATTATTGCGCCCTAGAGTATCAGAATTTTGTTCACGGTGCCCCTAGGCCAAAACTTTCTTACTGAGAAATGTAGAAAGAAATATTAACTGAAATATTAATTCTTTATATGGCATCATTATGTTCAATCGTGTGGTAAGAAACAAGATTTGCTTCGGTTTGTCAACATATTTTATGATTGGAAGCCACAAGCGCTAGTTTTTCCAATTACATTGACCATAAATAGTTTGAATTGGTCCTAGACCATCAATCCAAGGCACCCCTGCAAGTGTCCCGAGGCAACCCAGGGTGCTGCGGCACACTGTTTGAGAACCACTGGGTTAAGGAGTGGTGGCGAATGAGGAATATTTCAGCATTTCAGGGGTGGTATCTATGAGTAGTAGTTTTGTATACAGAATTGATTGATGGGTGACATGTATTCAGTGATCGCAAAAACGCGCTATGGCACGTATTTTACCCAGAAACAGCCACCCGTCACTCACATTTAGAAGATGAGCGGGTCCCACAGGACGCGCTCATCTGAATATGTGTTTGCATGTCTTAAGCCAGTCAGCGGAACGCAGGAGGTGACTGGCTGTTTCCTCAGCCAATCACCTCCTGTAGTCTCCATCCAATCACAGCCTGCAGCATCTCCCGCTTTGAATCCTGCTCCCCGCCAGCACATTAATCTGTGCTGCAGGGCTGACAGACTGGCCCCGCTCATCCGGCTCCACCTCCGCTCTGCCACAAGCACCCTCCTCTGCAACTGTGAGTACCGCTCCGGATCTGCCCGCCGCCACCCCCCTACCCGGGACCCGCTCAACGCCCCACCGAGACCCGACAATCACCTTTCAGCTCCCTGAGAGGGCAGTGTAAGCAGCAGGAGCCGCCCGGGCTGCGCAGCTCCCGCTATAAGTAAGCAGTAGACAGTGCTGCGTCGCCCCGCTTCACCTGGAGTAGCTGGTGCAGATGTGGGATGTCCGGGGGCTGCAAGCTCCGTGTGTGCAATGTGAGGCCGCCCAGAGTGTCAGGGTCTGACCTCGGGCGGTGGGAGCCGGGCACGCAGGGAGATAGAATGTAAGGTTCGGGGGCCTGACTTCGGGCGGCAGATGTAAATGACCGGTATGCAGGGCCAGGAGGCAAACTGCATGAAGGGGCTGTTTGACACATGTGGCACCGCCCCCTGCAGCGACTCACTGACACCATTTTTCTGACAGCACAGTGCATCCTGAAGGAGCTATCTGTGAAATCGCAAGCAGAGGCTGGCAAGAAGGAGCTCCTCCAATCACTTCCCCTGGCGGGCTGGCCACTGCTAAATATACCAGTAATCAGTAGAGATGAGCGCCGGAAATTTTTCGGGTTTTGTGTTTTGGTTTTGGGTTCGGTTCCGCGGCCGTGTTTTGGGTTCGGCCGCGTTTTGGCAAAACCTCACCGAATTTTTTTTGTCGGATTCGGGTGTGTTTTGGATTCGGGTGTTTTTTTAAAAAAACACTAAAAAACAGCTTAAATCATAGAATTTGGGGGTCATTTTGATCCCAAAGTATTATTAACCTCAAAAACCATAATTTACACTAATTTTCAGTCTATTCTGAATACCTCACACCTCACAATATTATTTTTAGTCCTAAAATTTGCACCTAGGTCGCTGGATGACTAAGCTAAGCGACCCTAGTGGCCGACACAAACACCGGGCCCATCTAGGAGTGTCACTGCAGTGTCACGCAGGATGTCCCTTCCAAAAAACCCTCCCCAAACAGCACATGACGCAAAGAAAAAAAGAGGCGCAATGAGGTAGCTGTGTGAGTAAGATAAGCGACCCTAGTGGCCGACACAAACACCGGGCCCATCTAGGAGTGGCACTGCAGTGTCACGCAGGATGTCCCTTCCAAAAAACCCTCCCCAAACAGCACATGACGCAAAGAAAAATTAAAGAAAAAAGAGGTGCAAGATGGAATTGTCCTTGGGCCCTCCCACCCACCCTTATGTTGTATAAACAGGACATGCACACTTTAACCAACCCATCATTTCAGTGACAGGGTCTGCCACACGACTGTGACTGAAATGACGGGTTGGTTTGGACCCCCACCAAAAAAGAAGCAATTAATCTCTCCTTGCACAAACTGGCTCTACAGAGGCAAGATGTCCACCTCATCATCATCCTCCGATATATCACCGTGTACATCCCCCTCCTCACAGATTATCAATTCGTCCCCACTGGAATCCACCATCTCAGCTCCCTGTGTACTTTGTGGAGGCAATTGCTGCTGGTCAATGTCTCCACGGAGGAATTGATTATAATTCATTTTAATGAACATCATCTTCTCCACATTTTCTGGATGTAACCTCGTACGCCGATTGCTGACAAGGTGAGCGGCGGCACTAAACACTCTTTCGGAGTACACACTTGTGGGAGGGCAACTTAGGTAGAATAAAGCCAGTTTGTGCAAGGGCCTCCAAATTGCCTCTTTTTCCTGCCAGTATAAGTACGGACTGTGTGACGTGCCTACTTGGATGCGGTCACTCATATAATCCTCCACCATTCTTTCAATGGTGAGAGAATCATATGCAGTGACAGTAGACGACATGTCCGTAATCGTTGTCAGGTCCTTCAGTCCGGACCAGATGTCAGCATCAGCAGTCGCTCCAGACTGCCCTGCATCACCGCCAGCGGGTGGGCTCGGAATTCTGAGCCTTTTCCTCGCACCCCCAGTTGCGGGAGAATGTGAAGGAGGAGATGTTGACAGGTCGCGTTCCGCTTGACTTGACAATTTTCTCACCAGCAGGTCTTTCAACCCCAGCAGACTTGTGTCTGCCAGAAAGAGAGATCCAAGGTAGGCTTTAAATCTAGGATCGAGCACGGTGGCCAAAATGTAGTGCTCTGATTTCAACAGATTGACCACCCGTGAATCCTTGTTAAGCGAATTAAGGGCTCCATCCACAAGTCCCACATGCCTAGCGGAATCGCTCCGTGTTAGCTCCTCCTTCAATGTCTCCAGCTTCTTCTGCAAAAGCCTGATGAGGGGAATGACCTGACTCAGGCTGGCAGTGTCTGAACTGACTTCACGTGTGGCAAGTTCAAAGGGCATCAGAACCTTGCACATCGTTGAAATCATTCTCCACTGCACTTGAGACAGGTGCATTCCACCTCCTATATCGTGCTCAATTGTATAGGCTTGAATGGCCTTTTGCTGCTCCTCCAACCTCTGAAGCATATAGAGGGTTGAATTCCACCTCGTTACCACTTCTTGCTTCAGATGATGGCAGGGCAGGTTCAGTAGTTTTTGGTGGTGCTCCAGTCTTCTGTACGTGGTGCCTGTACGCCGAAAGTGTCCAGCAATTTTTCTGGCCACCGACAGCATCTCTTGCACGCCCCTGTCGTTTTTTAAAAAATTCTGCACCACCAAATTCAAGGTATGTGCAAAACATGGGACGTGCTGGAATTTGCCCATATTTAATGCACACACAATATTGCTGGCGTTGTCCGATGCCACAAATCCACAGGAGAGTCCAATTGGGGTAAGCCATTCCGCGATGATCTTCCTCAGTTGCCGTAAGAGGTTTTCAGCTGTGTGCGTATTCTGGAAAGCGGTGATACAAAGCGTAGCCTGCCTAGGAAAGAGTTGGCGTTTGCGAGATGCTGCTACTCGTGCCGCCGCTGCTGTTCTTGCGGCGGGAGTCCATACATCTACCCAGTGGGCTGTCACAGTCATATAGTCCTGACCCTGCCCTGCTCCACTTGTCCACATGTCCGTGGTTAAGTGGACATTGGGTACAGCTGCATTTTTTAGGACACTGGTGACTCTTTTTCTGAGGTCTGTGTACATTTTCGGTATCGCCTGCCTAGAGAAATGGAACCTAGATGGTATTTGGTACCGGGGACACAGTACCTCCAACAAGTCTCTAGTTGGCTCTGCAGTAATGATGGATACCGGAACCACGTTTCTCACCACCCAGGATGCAAAGGCCTCAGTTATCCGCTTTGCAGTAGGATGACTGCTGTGATATTTCATCTTCCTCGCAAAGGACTGTTGAACAGTCAATTGCTTACTGGAAGTAGTACAAGTGGGCTTACGACTTCCCCTCTGGGATGACCATCGACTCCCAGCAGCAACAACAGCAGCGCCAGCAGCAGTAGGCGTTACACGCAACGATGCATCGGAGGAATCCCAGGCAGGAGAGGACTCGTCAGAATTGCCAGTGACATGGCCTGCAGGACTATTGGCATTCCTGGGGAAGGAGGAAATTGACACTGAGGGAGTTGGTGGGGTGGTTTGCGTGAGCTTGGTTACAAGAGTTTTTGAACTTGTCACTGACTTATTATGAATGCGCTGCAGGTGACGTATAAGGGAGGATGTTCCGAGGTGGTTAACGTCCTTACCCCTACTTATTACAGCTTGACAAAGGCAACACACGGCTTGACACCTGTTGTCCGCTTTTCTGTTGAAATACCTCCACACTGAAGAGCTGATTTTTTTGGTATTTTCACCAGGCATGTCAACGGCCATATTCCTCCCACGGACAACAGGTGTCTCCCCGGGTGCCTGACTTAAACAAACCACCTCACCATCAGAATCCTCCTGGTCAATTTCCTCCCCAGCGCCAGCAACACCCATATCCTCCTCATCCTGGTGTACTTCAACACTGACATCTTCAATCTGACTATCAGGAACTGGACTGCGGGTGCTCCTTCCAGCACTTGCAGCAGGGGGCGTGCAAATGGTGGAAGGCGCATGCTCTTCACGTCCAGTGTTGGGAAGGTCAGGCATCGCAACCGACACAATTGGACTCTCCTTGTGGATTTGGGATTTGGAAGAACGCACAGTTCTTTGCGGTGCTTTTGCCAGCTTGAGTCTTTTCAGTTTTCTAGCGAGAGGCTGAGTGCTTCCATCCTCATGTGAAGCTGAACCACTAGCCATGAACATAGGCCAGGGCCTCAGCCGTTCCTTGCCACTCCGTGTGGTAAATGGCATATTGGCAAGTTTACGCTTCTCCTCCGACAATTTTATTTTAGGTTTTGGAGTCCTTTTTTTACTGATATTTGGTGTTTTGGATTTGACATGCTCTGTACTATGACATTGGGCATCGGCCTTGGCAGACGACGTTGCTGGCATTTCATCGTCTCGGCCATGACTAGTGGCAGCAGCTTCAGCACGAGGTGGAAGTGGATCTTGATCTTTCCCTAATTTTGGAACCTCAACATTTTTGTTCTCCATATTTTAATAGGCACAACTAAAAGGCACCTCAGGTAAACAATGGAGATGGATGGATACTAGTATACTTATGGATGGACTGCCGAGTGCCGACACAGAGGTAGCTACAGCCGTGGACTACCGTACTGTACTGTGTCTGCTGCTAATATAGACTGGATGATAATGAGATGTAGTATGTATGTATAAAGAAGAAAGAAAAAAAAAACCACGGGTAGGTGGTATACAATTATGGATGGACTGCCGAGTGCCGACACAGAGGTAGCTACAGCCGTGAACTACCGTACTGTGTCTGCTGCTAATATAGACTGGTTGATAATGAGATGTAGTATGTATAAAGAAGAAAGAAAAAAAAAACCACGGGTAGGTGGTATACAATTATGGATGGACTGCCGAGTGCCGACACAGAGGTAGCTACAGCCGTGGACTACCGTACTGTACTGTGTCTGCTGCTAATATAGACTGGATGATAATGAGATGTAGTATGTATAAAGAAGAAAGAAAAAAAAAACCACGGGTAGGTGGTATACAATTATGGATGGACTGCCGAGTGCCGACACAGAGGTAGCTACAGCCGTGAACTACCGTACTGTGTCTGCTGCTAGTATAGACTGGATGATAAATAATGATATAAAAAATATATATATATCACTACTGCAGCCGGACAGGTATATATTATATAATGACGGACCTGCTGGAGTGGACACTGTCTGTCAGCAGAATGAGTTTTTTAATTTTTATAGAATAAAAAAACACCACACAAGTCACACGACGAGTGTACTTTTTCAGGCAGACATTCAATCACAATATACTATACTGGTGGTCAGTGTGGTCAGGTCACTGGTCACAGTGGTCAGTGGTCAGTCACACTGGCAGTGGCACTCTGGCAGCAAAAGTGTGCACTGTTTAATATGTACTCCTGGCTCCTGCTATAACCTATAACTGCTCCCCAGTCTCCCCCACAATTAAGCTGTGTGAGCACAGTCAGATATTATACATAGATGATGCAGCACACTGGGCTGAGCACAGATATGGTATGTGAGTGTGACTGAGTCACTGTGTATCGTTTTTTTCAGGCAGAGAACAAGAACAGAACGGATTATTAAATAATAATAAATTATAAAACTGCACTGGTGGTCAGGTCACTGGTCATCAGTCACTAGTATAACTCCTCCTAAGCTCCAGTAAGTAAATGAAGTGTCTCACTCTCACTCTCCTATCTATTTTAATTTCTAAACGGAGAGGACGCCAGCCACGTCCTCTCCCTATCAATCTCAATGCACGTGTGAAAATGGCCGCGACGCGCGGCTCCTTATATAGAATCCGAGTCTCGCGATAGAATCCGAGCCTCGCGAGAATCCGACAGCGTGATGATGACGTTCGGGCGCGCTCGGGTTAACCGAGCAAGGCGGGAAGATTCGAGTCGCTCGGACCCGTGTAAAAAAACATGAAGTTCGGGCGGGTTCGGATTCAGAGAAACCGAACCCGCTCATCTCTAGTAATCAGTACAACTGTGCAGTGACACTGACTTTCCCATTGCACCTAGAGCTCCACTACTTTGACACAGTTGTAACTGATTGTCGGTATATTTAGCAGTAGCCAGCTCATCAGAGGAAGCGATTGGACGAGCTTCTTGCCAGAGAACAGCCTCTGCTTGCGATTTCACATAGAGCTCCTCCAGGCTGCGGCCACTACAGGCGCCGGCTGGCTACTTGTGCCAGTGCACTCACTGCACTGTGCTGTCAGAAAAAATGGTGTCAGTGAGTCGCTGCTGGGGGTGGAGCCACATGTGTCAAATGGCCCCTTTGTGCAACTGGAAGTCATAAGTGGTTACTGCAATGTGCCTCAGTGCTCTACCAGGTGCATTGTGTATAATAACGTGTTCTACCTGGCGCAATGTGTATGATAACTTGCTCTATCTAGCGACAATGTGTATGATAACGTGCTCTACCTGGCGCAATGTGTATAATAACGTGCTATATCGGGCACATTGTGTATAACGTGTTCTACCTGGCGCATTGTGTATAGCGTGTTCTACCTGGCGCAATGTGTTTGATAACGTGCTCTACCTGGCATAATGTGTATAACGTGCTCTACCTGGCATAATGTGTATAACGTGCTCTACCTGGTGCAATTTGTATAAGGCCTCTACCTGGAGCAAAGTGTATGACGTGCTGTACCTGGTGCAAAGTGTATGACGTGCTGTACCTGGAGCAAAGTGTATGACGTGCTGTACCTGGAGCAAAGTGTATGACGTGCTGTACCTGGTGCAAAGTGTATGACGTGCTGTACCTGGTGCAAAGTGTATGACGTGCTGTACCTGGTGCAAAGTGTATGACGTGCTGTACCTGGAGCAAAGTGTATGACGTGCTGTACCTGGTGCAAAGTGTATGACGTGCTGTACCTGGTGCAAAGTGTATGACGTGCTGTACCTGGTGCAAAGTGTATGACGTGCTGTACCTGGTGCAAAGTGTATGACGTGCTGTACCTGGTGCAAAGTGTATGACGTGCTGTACCTGGTGCAAAGTGTATGACGTGCTGTACCTGGTGCAAAGTGTATAACGTGCTGTACCTGGTGCAAAGTGTATGACGTGCTGTACCTGGTGCAAAGTGTATGACGTGCTGTACCTGGAGCAAAGTGTATGACGTGCTCTACCTGGCGCAGTGTGCATAGGAGGTTCTACCTGGTGCAATGTGCGGCACTACTGTGTGGTGTAATGTGAATTGACACTATTATGTGGTCACGCCCCTTCCCTATGAAGCCACGCCCCTAAAATTTTGCGGCGCGCTCTACCTATACTTTTTGGTCTGCGTGGTGTGACAACAATTCACTTTCTGCCTAAGGGCACCAAAATGTCTAGTTACAGCTCTGGTGCAGGGTGTCCTGCATGCTATACAGCCCAGCAGCACTATCACCCTTCATCCCCCCTATCTTGCAACCCTTTTGTAGTGTCCAAACAAGATTAAAATTAATAAGAACCTTCTTTCCGATGGGACCCAGAAAAAGACCGGTAGGACCCCAATTTTTAAAAGTGAGGGGTCCCTGGGACCCACTTTTTTTTTTTTTTTTTGGCTCAGCGCGATCACTGGGTATTGAAATGTGTGGTGGGAAAGATAGTGTAGCACAGGCAGCAATACTTACACCTGTGCCTGCCCACAGGTGGTGCGATATGTGCATATTACCAAAGGTGACTACTATCATGCAACCAAAATGTGTTTGTGAGGGCGGGGGCATAATATATATATATATATATATATATATATATATGTATGTATATGTATGTGAAGAGGGGAGGGACATTGAGGTGGCCGAAGGTATGCAGTACTAAGACCATCATGGTGCTAGACATACCACATTTACAGACCATTCCTCAAAGCACTGTGTTACAACTGAGGGCTGGTGCTGACCAGGGGGGAAGCCTCAGTTGTAAGGGCTGAGGTATATGTGTACCTGGGAGGCAGTACAGGGTTCTTGGACATGCAGGGAACCTTTAGAACAAATGCCCGAAGGCGTGACCAAGACAACAAAGGAAAGTTCATGATCCAAAAAATTGTGAGGACTAGCCTCAAAGAAAATTCCTTTTTTGGAGCACTCTTTTTGAAATAATATGATATCATATTATATATTATTTCAAAAAGAGTGCTCCAAAAAAGGAATTTTCTTTGAGGCTAGTCCTCACAATTTTTTGGATCATTAATTTTTTTCATAATTCCAGGAGCACCTCCAGCCTGTTTATGATGTAGATATGATTATCTTTAATATTAATTGTAGCTGGTTTTCAATATACAAAACGTTCAATAGATGTCAATATCCAGTGCAGGATAACCCTTTCAGTTTTCAACAAAGGAAAGTTCAAAGGCTTTATTACACACAGTTCAGAGGAATACTGATGACTTGGTACTGGTAATAGGAAACACAGTTCAGAGGAATACTGATGATAGAAAACCGATGGATGATTTGGGATCGATGGCGGAACACCGATGGTGACTTGGGATCGATGGCGGAACACCGATGGTGACTTGGGATCGATGGCGGAACACCGATGGTGACTTGGGATCGATGGCGGAACACCGATGGTTACTGGCAGGGCAGAGCACCGCTGGAAGCTGGAAGCCAGTGTCAGGTAACTGCCAGTCACAAGGTGCAATGATGAGACACTGCAGAGTCAGGCTGTACTGCAGAGAAAGTCCATGGGAGGACTGCACACTAGAATCACTGAAGACAATTGAAGCACTGACATCTTTCCACCCCAGGAACAAGATATTTATACCAGCTGGGAAACAGGGATTGGCTGGCTGATTAACCAGAGACCAGAGTGCAGCTGCTGGGTAATCAGGCTGAGACCAGAGGGCAGCTGATAGGCTGAAAGGTAACATGTGACTAGGAAAACATGGCTGCACCCATGTTAGCTTTTGGAGGGAAAGATTGTTTGTAACTTGCATGTGAAACTTAACCCTGATGCTGCCAGAATCACAGTAAAGAGATTAGAGACAGAGATGCAGCACGCACACAGACAGTGCAGATGGAATCCAGGCTTGGAACACTGGGACAGTCTCAGGAGGCATTTGGAAGGTAAATACTGATAAGGAATTACCTGGATCGTGACACACTGGTTATGCCCTCCACATCATTAGTCACACCCCCGTGGTGCTGGTCCTACCCCGTTTGGTGGCACACTATAGGCCCTTCATAAATTTCAGCTCCAGGCCCATGTGGACCTTAATCTGGCACTGGCCGGAACCACTCCCTGCAGCAAACTCTGCCATTCAGGAGCTTGTAATGCTATTCTCCAGGGGGTGTCCTGTCTGGGAGGTGCATGTGACACTGTAATCGTGGAGGGAAAGATTACAACCTCCCCATATGATCCGGACCATTTCCGATTATTACCCAATCCCCTGACCATACAGAGACTGTAATCTCTCCCTCCCTGGTGACAGCTGTTACAGGCACTCTTGGACCGGGACAGACAGAGACGAGCAGTACTAGCTCCAAAATGGCAAAGTTTGCTGCAGGGAGTCGGTCTGGTCCAGCCAGAGCCGGCGAAACCCGCTCAGCGAAGGGATGCAATGCAGGTGTCATGACTGAGGTTTTGTGAACCCGGTGTTAGTGAAGTCTGTGCGGGCGACTGGAGGATTATATGAATACTACCACTGACCTGGTTTGGGAGTGTTGTGGACTTGGGGTTTCTTCCGGCGACTGGGAAGAGGAACCGCAGCAGAGATGGCCGAATCTAGGTTCTCCTCATGCAGGATTAGGTCGGCAGACAGGAGGCACGTGTGGATGCTGAAGGTCTCCTGAAAGACAGAACTGGAAAGGCGCTGATGAATCAGTGAAGATACCAGGTACAACTGCGCTAAAGTGCACTGGGTGCTTGGAGACACTGAGATGCTTGGAGACACTAAGGTGGTAGGAGGCGCGGAGGCGCTTGGAGACACTGAGGTACTAGGAGGCACGGAAGTGCTTGGACGCACTGAGGTGCTTGGAGGTACTGGGGTGCGAATAGACACTGGGGTGCGTAGAGACACTGGGGTGCGTAAAGACACTGGGGTGCGTAGAGACACTGGGGTGCTGGAATCACGGAGGTGCTGAGGCACAGAGGTGCTGAAGGCACGAGGTGCTGAAGGCACGAGGTGCTGAGACACAGGGGTGCTGGAGGCACGAGGTGCTGGAGGCACGGAGATGCTGGAGGCACGGAGATGCTGGAGGCACGGGGTGCTGAAAGCACGGAGGTACTGGAAGCACGAGGTGCTGAGTCACGGAGATGCTGGAAGCACGGAGATGCTGGAAGCATGGAGGTACTGGAGGCACGAGGTGCTGAGTCACGGAGATGCTGGAGGCACGGAGGTGCAGAGGCACGGGGATGCTGGAATCACGGAGGTACTGAGGCACGGAGGTACTGGAGGCATGAGGTGCTGAGTCACGGAGATGCTGGAAGCACGAGGTGCTGAGGCACGAGGTGCTGGAGGCACGGAGGTGCAGAGGCACGAAGGTGCAGAGGCACGGGGATGCTGAGGCACGGGGATGCTGAGGCACGGGGATGCTGTAAACACGGAGGTACTGAGGCACGGAGGTGCAGAGGCACGGAGGTACTGAGGCACGGAGGTGCTGAGGCACGGAGATACTGAGGCACGGAGGTACTGAGGCACGGAGGTGCTGAGGCACTGAGGTACTGAGGCATGGAGGTACTGAGGCACTGAGGTACTGAGGCACGGAGGCCACAGGGATACGGGAGCTCTGGAGATCACAACTTTAGGGAGCTCAGCATTAAGGCTCACACATAGCTGTGTGTGACACGAGGAACTGGCCCAGTTTCTAACTCAGTCTCCCAACTTATACTTCCTGGTCCTTGGTGATTGGAGAGCAGGATTAGGTGATGCAGAGAGTCTCAGACTTGCAGAGGATTGGACAACTCTGATTCAGGTGAACAGTCACTGTCATGTGACTAGAGATGTGCACTTGAAATTTTTCGGGTTTTGTGTTTTGGTTTTGGGTTCGGTTCCGCGGCCGTGTTTTGGGTTCGACCGCGTTTTGGCAAAACCTCACCGAATTTTTTTTGTCGGATTCGGGTGTGTTTTGGATTCGGGTGTTTTTTTCAAAAAACCCTAAAAAACAGCTTAAATCATAGAATTTGGGGGTCATTTTGATCCCAAAGTATTATTAACCTCAAAAACCATAATTTCCACTAATTTTCAGTCTATTCTGAGCACCTCACACCTCACAATATTATTTTTAGTCCTAAAATTTGCACTGAGGTCGCTGGATGACTAAGCTAAGCGACCCAAGTGGCCGACACAAACACCTGGCCCATCTAGGAGTGGCACTGCAGTGTCACGCAGGATGGCCCTTCCAAAAAACACTCCCCAAACAGCACATGACGCAAAGAAAAAAAGAGGCGCAATGAGGTAGCTGTGTGACTAAGCTCAACGACCCAAGTGGCCGACACAAACACCTGGCCCATCTAGGAGTGGCACTGCAGTGTCACGCAGGATGGCCCTTCAAAAAAATACTCCCCAAACAGCACATGACGCAAAGAAAAATTAAAGAAAAAAGAGGTGCAAGATGGAATTATCCTTGGGCCCTCCCACCCACCCTTATGTTGTATAAACAGGACATGCACACTTTAACCAACCCATCATTTCAGTGACAGGGTCTGCCACACGACTGTGACTGAAATGACGGGTTGGTTTGGACCCCCACCAAAAAAGAAGCAATTAATCTCTCCTTGCACAAACTGGCTCTACAGAGGCAAGATGTCCACCTCATCATCATCCTCCGATATATCACCGTGTACATCCCCCTCCTCACAGATTATCAATTCGTCCCCACTGGAATCCACCATCTCAGCTCCCTGTGTACTTTGTGGAGGCAATTGCTGCTGGTCAATGTCTCCACGGAGGAATTGATTATAATTCATTTTAATGAACATCATCTTCTCCACATTTTCTGGAAGTAACCTCGTACGCCGATTGCTGACAAGGTGAGCGGCGGCACTAAACACTCTTTCGGAGTACACACTTGTGGGAGGGCAACTTAGGTAGAATAAAGCCAGTTTGTGCAAGGGCCTCCAAATTGCCTCTTTTTCCTGCCAGTATAAGTACGGACTGTCTGACGTGCCTACTTGGATGCGGTCACTCATATAATCCTCCACCATTCTTTCAATGGGGAGAGAATCATATGCAGTGCCAGTAGACGACATGTCCGTAATTGTTGGCAGGTCCTTCAGTCCGGACCAGATGTCAGCATCAGCAGTCGCTCCAGACTGCCCTGCATCACCGCCAGCGGGTGGGCTCGGAATTCTGAGCCTTTTCCTCGCACCCCCAGTTGCGGGAGAATGTGAAGGAGGAGATGTTGACAGGTCGCGTTCCGCTTGACTTGACAATTTTCTCACCAGCAGGTCTTTGAACCCCAGCAGACTTGTGTCTGCCGGAAAGAGAGATCCAAGGTAGGTTTTAAATCTAGGATCGAGCACGGTGGCCAAAATGTAGTGCTCTGATTTTAACAGATTGACCACCCGTGAATCCTTGTTAAGCGAATTAAGGGCTCCATCCACAAGTCCCACATGCCTAGCGGAATCGCTCTGTGTTAGCTCCTCCTTCAATGTCTCCAGCTTCTTCTGCAAAAGCCTGATGAGGGGAATGACCTGACTCAGGCTGGCAGTGTCTGAACTGACTTCACGTGTGGCAAGTTCAAAGGGCAGCAGAACCTTGCACAACGTTGAAATCATTCTCCACCTCCTATATCGTGCTCAATTGTATAGGCTTGAATGGCCTTTTGCTGCTCCTCCAACCTCTGAAGCATATATAGGGTTGAATTCCACCTCGTTACCACTTCTTGCTTCAGATGATGGCAGGGCAGGTTCAGGCGTTTTTGGTGGTGCTCCAGTCTTCTGTACGTGGTGCCTGTACGCCGAAAGTGTCCCGCAATTCTTCTGGCCACCGACAGCATCTCTTGCACGCCCCTCTCGTTTTTTAAATAATTCTGCACCACCAAATTCAAGGTATGTGCAAAACATGGGACGTGCTGGAATTTGCCCAGATTTAATGCACACACAATATTGCTGGCGTTGTCCGATGCCACAAATCCACAGGAGAGTCCAATTGGGGTAAGCCATTCCGCGATGATCTTCCTCAGTTGCCGTAAGAGGTTTTCAGCTGTGTGCGTATTCTGGAAACCGGTGATACAAAGCGTAGCCTGCCTAGGAAAGAGTTGGCGTTTGCGAGATGCTGCTACTGGTGCCGCCGCTGCTGTTCTTGCGGCGGGAGTCCATACATCTACCCAGTGTGCTGTCACAGTCATATAGTCCTGACCCTGCCCTGCTCCACTTGTCCACATGTCCGTGGTTAAGTGGACATTGGGTACAGCTGCATTTTTTAGGACACTGGTGACTCTTTTTCTGAGGTCCGTGTACATTTTCGGTATCGCCTGCCTAGAGAAATGGAACCTAGATGGTATTTGGTACCGGGGACACAGTACCTCCAACAAGTCTCTAGTTGGCTCTGCAGTAATGATGGATACCGGAACCACGTTTCTCACCACCCAGGATGCCAAGGCCTCAGTTATCCGCTTTGCAGCAGGATGACTGCTGTGATATTTCATCTTCCTCGCAAAGGACTGTTGGACAGTCAATTGCTTGGTGGAAGTAGTAAAAGTGGTCTTACGACTTCCCCTCTGGGATGACCATCGACTCCCAGCAGCAACAACAGCAGCGCCAGCAGCAGTAGGCGTTACACGCAAGGATGCATCGGAGGAATCCCAGGCAGGAGAGGACTCGTCAGAATTGCCAGTGACATGGCCGGCAGGACTATTGGCATTCCTGGGGAAGGAGGAAATTGACACTGAGGGAGTAGGTGGAGTGGTTTGCATGAGCTTGGTTACAAGAGGAAGGGATTTACTGGT
The DNA here is from genome assembly GCF_028390025.1 of Pseudophryne corroboree. Lineage (NCBI taxonomy): Eukaryota > Metazoa > Chordata > Amphibia > Anura > Myobatrachidae > Pseudophryne > Pseudophryne corroboree. The sequence continues at coordinate 157,889,555 of NC_086451.1, read as the reverse complement.
CAGTGGACTGCTTCCGCTGTCGCCCAAAGTTTTTGAACTTGTCACTGACTTATTATGAATGCGCTGCAGGTGACGTATAAGGGAGGATGTTCCGAGGTGGTTAACGTCCTTACCCCTACTTATTACAGCTTGACAAAGGCAACACACGGCTTGACAAATGTTGTCCGCATTTCTGTTGAAATACTTCCACACCGAAGAGCTGATTTTTTTGGTATTTTCACCAGGCATGTCAATGGCCCTATTCCTCCCACGGGGACAACAGGTGTCTCCCCGGGTGCCTGACTTAAACAAACCACCTCACCATCAGAATCCTCCTTGTCAATTTCCTCCCCAGCGCCAGCAACACCCATATCCTCCTCATCCTGGTGTACTTCAACACTGACATCTTCAATCTGACTATCAGGAACTGGACTGCGGGTGCTCCTTCCAGCACTTGCAGGGGGCGTGCAAATGGTGGAAGGCGCATGCTCTTCACGTCCAGTGTTGGGAAGGTCAGGCATCGCAACCGACACAATTGGACTCTCCTTGTGGATTTGGGATTTCGAAGAACGCACAGTTCTTTGCTGTGCTTTTGCCAGCTTGAGTCTTTTCATTTTTCTAGCGAGAGGCTGAGTGCTTCCATCCTCATGTGAAGCTGAACCACTAGCCATGAACATAGGCCAGGGCCTCAGCCGTTCCTTGCCACTCCGTGTGGTAAATGGCATATTGGCAAGTTTACGCTTCTCCTCCGACGATTTTATTTTAGATTTTTGAGTCCTTTTTTTACTGATATTTGGTGTTTTGGATTTTACATGCTCTGTACTATGACATTGGGCATCGGCCTTGGCAGACGACGTTTATGGAATTTCATCGTCTCGGCCATGACTAGTGGCAGCAGCTGTAGCACGAGGTGGAAGTCGATCTTGATCTTTCCCTATTTTTGGAACCTCAACATTTTTGTTCTCCATATTTTAATAGGCACAACTAAAAGGCACCTCAGGTAAACAATGGAGATGGATGGCTACTAGTATACTTATGGATGGACGAGCGACTGCAGACACAGAGGTAGCTACAGCCGTGGACTACCGTACTGTGTCTGCTGCTAATATAGACTGGATGATAATGAAATAAAATTAAAATATATATATATATATATCACACTAGTACTGCAGCCGGAGAGGTATATATATTATGTAATGACGGACCTGCTGGACACTGTCTGTCAGCACTGCAGACTCCTAAAGTAAGCTACTAGTATCAAGAAGATAGAAAAAAAAACCACGGGTAGGTGGTATACAATTATGGATGGACGAGCGACTGCCGACACAGAGGTAGCTACAGCCGTGGACTACCGTACTGTGTCTGCTGCTAATATAGACTGGATGATAATGAGATAAAATTAAAATATATATATATATATATATATATATCACACTAGTACTGCAGCCAGACAGGTATATATATTATGTAATGACGGACCTGCTGGACACTGTCTGTCAGCACTGCAGACTCCTAAAGTAAGCTACTAGTATCAAGAAGATAGAAAAAAAAACACGGGTAGGTGGTATACAATTATGGATGGACAAGCGACTGCCGACACAGAGGTAGCTACAGCCGTGGACTACCGTACTGTGTCTGCTGCTAATATAGACTGGATGATAATGAGATAAAATTAAAATATATATATATATCACACTAGTACTGGAGCCAGACAGGTATATATATTATGTAATGACGGACCTGCTGGACACTGTCTGTCAGCACTGCAGACTCCTAAAGTAAGCTACTAGTATCAAGAAGATAGAAAAAAAAACCACGGGTAGGTGGTATACAATTATGGATGGACGAGCGACTGCCGACGCAGAGGTAGCTACAGCCGTGGACTACCGTACTGTGTCTGCTGCTAATATAGACTGGATAATAATGAGATAAAATTAAAATATATATATATATCACACTAGTACTGCAGCCGGACAGGTATATATTATGTAATGACGGACCTGCTGGACACTGTCTGCAGAATGCGTTTATAAAAACACCACACGACGAGTGTTTAACTTTTTCAGGCAGACAATCACAATATACTGGTGGTCAGCAGACAATCACAATATACTGGTGGTCAGTGGTCACTGGTCAGTCACACTGGCAGTGGCACTCTGGCAGCAAAAGTGTGCACTGTACTTAAAATATGTACTCCTGCTATAACTGCTCCCCAGTCTCCCCCACAATTAAGCTGTGTGAGCAGTGAGCACTCAGCACAGTCAGATCATGATATACAGTATTACATATGATGCAGCACACTGGGCTGAGCACAGATATGGTATGTGACTGTGTCACACTGTGTATCGTTTTTTTTTCAGGCAGAGAACGGATTAATTAAACTGGTGGTGGTCACTGGTCACTGGTCACACTATCAGCAAGTAGTACTCCGTCCTAAGCAGACAATCACAATATACTGGTGGTCAGTGTGGTCACTGGTCAGTCACACTGGCAGTGTGGCACTCTGGCAGCAAAAGTGTGCACTGTACTTAAAATATATTATTTATGTACTCCAGCTCTAACTGCTCCCCAGTCTCCCCCACAATTAAGCTGTGTGAGCAGTGAGCACTCAGCACAGTCAGATATACAGTATTACATATGATGATGCAGCACACTGAGGCTGAGCACAGATATGGTATGTGACTGTGTCACACTGTGTATAGTTTTTTTTCAGGCAGAGAACGGATTAATTAAACTGGTGGTCAATGGTCACTGGTCACACTATCAGCAAGTAGTAGTACTCCAGTCCTAATATGCTCCCCAAAATTAGTAAATACTAAATAGTGTCTCTAACTCTCTACTCTCTTCTCTATAAACGGAGAGGACGCCAGCCACGTCCTCTCCCTATCAATCTCAATGCACGTGTGAAAATGGCGGCGACGCGCGGCTCCTTATATAGAATCCGAGTCTCGCGATAGAATTCGAGCCTCGCGAGAATCCGACAGCGGGATGATGACGTTCGGGCGCGCTCGGGTTAGCCGAGCAAGGCGGGAAGGTTCGAACCTGCCTCGGACCCGTGTAAAAAGGCTGAAGTTCGGGGGGGGTTCGGATTCCGAGGAACCGAACCCGCTTATCACTACATGTGACTACTCTAGACAAGGCTGTGATGTAGAATGAGGCCTAGCAGGCCGAGAGAACACTGAAGCCTGAACTTCTGCAAAACACAGGATGCTGGCTTTTAGGCCTAAAGTTCAGATTACTGAATTCAGCCTCACACAGGAGATCACCACAGGTGGAGCTAATTAACTACTACCTTTCAGGCAGAGAACTCAGGAAAACTCACAGTGCTGACAAGCTGTTTAACTCCGTGAGTGAAAAGACACAGGATCCAGGACAGATGGCAGGGGTAAGTCACCAAGTATGAAACCTACAGTCAGGATTGTGACAGCAGGTAGGCACCAGGCAGGAGAGGCGCTCTAACTGCTCTGCATCCCTTCACTGTGCATTGTTGTTTCCGGCTGTCCCTGCGCCCATCACTGTACAAGCAGTGGCAGCCGGCAGCCTGGATAGCGGATCTTCTGGTCCCCAGACTCCAGCCCCGCCGCTGATGTCACCTCCTCCCGTCCTGTGTTAGCGCTGTGACGCTAGTAAGGGGAGGTGTGGGGGCGGGACTAGCAAAGGACGGCTTCGGGAGCAGAGAGCTGCAGTCACTGCTGACTGCAGTACTGCCAGGAGCCACTAGATGCCCTCATCTCTATGGATGCAGCCATCTCATCACCTGACAGGACTCTAGAACAAAAGAGATACTGCCCGGGACCAGTTCAGAGGAACTAAAGTGAGTTTTCTTTTTGTGTGATTGTCTGTCTATCTATGTGTCTGCCTTCTATCTATCTATCTATCTATCTATCTATCTATCTATCTATCTATCTATCTATCTATCTATCAGGGACGGTCAGTCAGGGGAGGCAGTGCCTCCCCTGTGATTAATTATTAAAATAATATAAAGAAGATACTTATGACACATATTCTGTGTCATAAGTATCTTTATGTAATTCTAATAATTTTCCTGCCTTAAATGTGTTTGGGAGGCACTGATAGCAGTGCCTCCCAAACATATTGGAAATGGGACAGAGCGGGGGGTGGGGCCAAGCACTGGACTGTAGAAGCCAATTCAAAAAGATAGGGAAAGCGGCACTTCTACAAGTGCCTCGCTGACAGGGACACCACCCAGTGCTGGATCCGCTTGTCCAATCACCCACACGCGGCGCTGGAGGCGGCTGGTCTCGGTGGTGAGTGGCGTCTGCAGTGTGCGCCCACCCCCCCTCCTCCTCCGCCGCTGACAGGAGCGGCATTGTGCGGCTCTCCCCCGTGCGGCTCTCCCCTTCCTCCGCCGGCTCCGTCCTCCCGCTGACAGGAGCGGCGGTGTGCGGCTCTCCCCCTCCTCTGCCATCTCCGTCCTCCCGGCGTGGCCCTCAGCAGCAGGTTAGTCTCGCTCTCTCTCTCTGTCTCTCTCTCTCTCTCCCTCTCCCTGTCTCGCTCTCTCTCTCCTCCTGTGGATTGAAGTTTGTAAGTATTATTTTCATATTTACAGGTACCCCTACCCTATTGGATTCTACTGGACAAGTGGACGTGACCGGATTGGGATGTAGGTAAGTAATCTGTCTCTCATTTTTACAGGTCCCCCTATTGGATTCTACTGGACAAGTGGACGTGATCGGCGTGGGATGTAGGTAAGCATGTGTGAGTGTGTAAGTGTGTTTTAATAAATTTTTACTGTCACGGTGTGTGAGTTGTGTTTTTATTTGGGTATTTTTTTGTTGTAGAACTACAGGTACCAGCGGGCCCGTTATTTCCCCGCATGCTGGTACTTGAGGTTCTCCAAGTACCAACAAAAAAACAATATTCTTTTTTTACACACATGGCTATCAGCCTCCCATCCACCCACGGATGGGGGGGACAGCCTCGGGCTTCACCCCTGGCCCTTGGGTGCCTGGAGGGGGGTGACCCCTTGATTTAAGGGGTTCCCACTCCTCCAGGGAACCCCGGCCAGGGGTGACTAGTTGGGGGAAGGGGGGGTAATGCCACGGCCGCAGAGACCTACATAAATGTGTCCCCCGGCTATGGCATTATGTCTCTGGCTAGTGGAGCCCGGTGCTGGTTTTAAAAATACGGGGGACCCCTACATCTTTTGTCCCCGTATTTTTGGAACCAGGACCGGACAAAGAGCCCGGTGCTGGTTGTCTAAATACGGGGAACCCCTGTCCAATTTTTTACCCAGTATTTAAACAACCAGGACCGGCTCAAAGAGACCGAGGCTGGTTATACTTAGGAGGGGGGACCTCACGCAATTTCTTTTACATTTTGTAACCCATTCAGACCCTTCTCCATTAAGTTAATGGAATCTCTGGACAACAAAATTGCATTCATGTCCTCCTCCCATCCCTTCCAAATCCCAAACACTAATTATTATTTCTCTGACGTCCTAGTGGATGCTGGGTACTCCGTAAGGACCATGGGGAATATACGGGCTCCGCAGGAGACTGGGCACACTTAAAAGAAAGATTAGGTACTATATCTGGTGTGCACTGGCTCCTCCCTCTATGCCCCTCCTCCAGACCCCAGTTAGAATCTGTGCCCGGCCAGAGCTGGATGCACTCTAGGGGCTCTCCTGAGCTTCCTAGAAAGAAAGTATTTGTTAGGTTTTTTATTTTCAGTGAGATCTGCTGGCAACAGACTCACTGCTACGTGGGACTGAGGGGAGAGAAGCGAACCTACCTGCTTGCAGCTAGCTTGGGCTTCTTAGGCTACTGGACACCATTAGCTCCAGAGGGATCGAACACAAGCCCAGTCCTCGGTCGTCCGGTCCCGGAGCCGCGCCGCCGTCCCCCTTGCAGAGCCAGAAGAACCGAAGAGAAGTTGAAAATCGGCGGCTGAAGACTCCTGTCTTCATTAAGGTAGCGCACAGCACTGCAGCTGTGCGCCATTGCTCCCTCTGCACACCACACACTCCGGTCACTGATGGGTGCAGGGCGCTGGGGAGGGGCGCCCTGGGCAGCAATTAGAGTACCTTACATGGCTAAATAGCACATAATACAGTTATTAAACTGTATATGTGCATAATCCCCCGCCATAAAGCATATAAAAAAGCGGGAGAAGTCAGCCGAAAAAGGGGCGGGGCTATCTTCCACAGCACACCGGCGCCATTTTCTCTTCACAGCTCCGCTGGAAGGCAACTCCCCAGGCTCTCCCCTGCAGTTTCCAGGCTTCAAGGGTAAAAAAGAGAGGGGGGGGGGGCACTAAATTTAGGTGCAAACTGTGAATAATAAGCTGCTATAGGGAAAAATCACTCACTTTAGTGTAAATCCCTGGTTATATAGCGCTGTGGTGTGTGCTGGCATACTCTCTCTCTATCTCCCCAAAGGACTTTGTGGGGTCCTGTCCTCAGTCAGAGCATTCCCTGTGTGTGTGCGGTGTGTCGGTACGGCTGTGTTGACATGTTTGATGAGGAGGGTTACGTGGAGGTGGAGCAAGAGCCGATAAGTGTGATGTCGCCCCCTACGGGGCCGACACCGGAGTGGATGGATATGTGGAAGGTTTTAACCGACAGTGTCAACTCCATACATAAAAGGTTGAATGACGTGACAGCCTTGGGACAACCGGCATCTCAGCCGCACCTGCCCAGGCGTCTCAGAGGCCATCAGGGGCTCAAAAACGCCCGCTACCTCAGATGGCAGACACAGATGTCGACACGGAGTCTGACTCCAGTGTCGACGAGGATGAGACAAATGTACAGTCCACAAGGGCCATCCGATGCATGATTACGGCAATAACTGACCCCGTTACCGTTAAAAAGGGTATTATGTTTGGGGAGAAAAAGCTTCCAGTGACTTTTCCCCCATCTGAGGAGTTAAATGAATTGTGTGAAGAAGCGTGGTGTTCCCCTGATAAAAAACTGGTAATTCCTAAGAAGTTACTGATGGCGTACCCTTTCCCGCCAACGGATAGGCTACGTTGGGAAACATCCCCTAGGGTGGACAAAGCGCTCACACGCTTGTCAAAAAAGGTGGCACTGCCGTCTCAGGATACGGCCGCCTTAAAGGAGCCTGCAGATAGAAAGCAGGTAGCTATCCTGAAGTCTGTATATACACACTCAGGTACTATACTGAGACCTGCTATTGCGTCAGCATGGATGTGTAGTGCTGCAGCAGCGTGGTCCGACACCCTGTCAGATAAAAATGATGCACTCGACAGGGATACTATTTTGCTAACCATAGACCATATAAAGGACGTAGTCTTATATATGAGAGATGCACAGAGGGATATTTGCCGACTGGCATCGAGAATTAATGCAATGTCCATTTCTGCCAGGAGAGTATTATGGACTCGGCAGTGGACAGGTGATGCTGATTCTAAAAGGCACATGGAGGTTTTGCCTTAATAGGGTGAGGAATTGTTTGGGGACGGTCTCTCGGACCTGGTATCCACAGCAACAGCTGGAAAATCGACTTTTCTACCCCACGTTCCCTCACAACCAAAGAAAGCACCGTATTATCAGTACAGTCCTTTCGGCCTCAGAAAGGCAAGCGTGTCAGAGGCGCTTCCTTTCTGCCCAGAGGCAAGGGTAGAGGAAAGAAGCTGCATCAGACAGCCAGTTCCCAGGAACAAAAGTCCTCCCCCGCTTCCTCTAAGTCCACCGCATGACGCTGGGGCTCCACAGGCGGAGCCAGGTGCGGTGGGGGCCCGTCTCCGGAACTTCAGCAACCAGTGGGTTCGCTCACAGGTGGATCCCTGGGCCCTACAAGTGGTATCTCAGGGATACATGTTGGAGTTCCAGGCGACTCCCCCTCGCCGTTACCTCAAGTCAGCTTTGCCGACTGCTCCCAGGGAAAGGGAGGTAGTGCTGGCGGCTATTCACAAGCTGTACCTTCAGCACGTGATAATCAAGGTTCCCCTCCTTCAACAGGGACGGGGTTACTATTCCACAATGTTTGTGGTACCGAAACCGGACGGTTCGGTAAGACCCATTCTAAATTTAAAATCCTTGAACACTTATCTGAGGAAGTTCAAGTTCAAAATGGAATCGCTCAGGGCGGTTATCGCAAGCCTGGAAGAGGGGGATTTTATGGTATCACTGGACATCAAGGATGCTTACCTGCATGTCCCCATTTACCCACCACACCAGGAGTACCTCAGGTTTGTGGTACAGGACTGTCATTACCAATTCCAGACGTTGCCGTTTGGTCTCTCAACGGCACCAAGGGTATTTGACAAGGTAATGGCCGAAATGATGATACTCCTTCGGAGGAAGGGAGTTATAATTATCCCGTACTTGGACGATCTCCTGATAAAGGCGAGGTCCAAGGAACAGTTGTTAGCCAGCGTAGCACTATCTCGGGAAGTGCTGCAACAACACGGCTGGATTCTGAACATACCAAAGTCGCAGCTGATTCCTGAGACACGTCTATTGTTCTTGGGCATGATCCTGGATACAGAACAAAAGAAGGTGTTTCTCCCTGCGGAGAAGGCACAGGAATTGTCATCTCTGGTCAGGAATCTCCTGAAATCAAAACAGGTGTCGGTGCATCACTGCACGCGAGTCCTGGGAAAGATGGTGGCTTCTTACGAAGCAATTCCCTTCGGCATGTTCCATGCAAGGATCTTTCAGTGGGATCTGTTGGACAAATGGTCCGGATCGCATCTTCAGATGCATCGGTTGCTCACCCTGTCCCCGAGGGCCAGGGTGTCTCTACTGTGGTGGCTGCAGAGTGCCCATCTTCTCGAGGGCCGCAGATTCGGGATACAGGACTGGGTCCTGGTGACCACGGATGCAAGCCCCCGAGGTTGGGGGGCAGTCACTCAGGGAAGAAACTTCCAAGGACAGTGGTCCAGTCAGGAGACTTCCCTACACATAAATATTCTGGAACTAAGGGCCATTTACAACGCCCTGAGTCAAGCGGAACCCCTGCTTCAAAACCTACCGGTGCTGATTCAGTCAGACAACATCACGGCGGTCGCCCATGTAAACCGCCAGGGCGGCACAAGAAGCAGGATGGCGATGGCAGAAGCCACAAGGATTCTTCGATGGGCGGAGAGTCATGTACTGCCACTGTCAGCAGTGTTCATTCCGGGAGTGGACAACTGGGAAGCAGACTTCCTAAGCAGGCACGACCTCCACCCGGGAGAGTGGGGACTTCATCCAGAAGTCTTCAAGCTGATTGTAAATCGTTGGGAAAGGCCACAGGTGGACATGATGGCATCTCGCCTCAACAAAAAGCTAAAAAGATATTGCGCCAGGTCAAGGGACCCTCAGGCGATAGCTGTGGACGCTCTAGTGACACCGTGGGTGTACCAGTCGGTTTATGTGTTCCCTCCTCTTCCTCTCATAGCCAAGGTACTGAGGATAGTAAGAAGAAGAGGGGTAAGAACAATACTCATCGTTCTGGATTGGCCAAGAAGAACTTGGTACCCAGAACTACAAGAAATGATCTCAGAGGACCCATGGCCTCTGCCTCTCAGACAGGACCTGTTACAGCAGGGGCCCTGTCTGTTCCAAGACTTACCGCGGCTGCGTTTGAAGGCATGGCGGTTGAACGCCGGATCCTAATGGAAAAGGGCATTCCGGATGAAGTAATTCCTACGCTGATAAAAGCTAGGAAAGATGTGACAGCTAAACATTATTACCGCATATGGCGTAAATATGTTACTTGGTGTGAGGCCAGGAAGGCCCCTACAGAGGAATTTCAGCTGGGTCGATTTCTGCACTTCCTCCAGTCAGGAGTGACTTTGGGCCTCAAATTGGGATCCATAAAAGTCCAGATTTCGGCCCTGTCTATTTTCTTTCAAAAAGAACTGGCTTCACTGCCTGAAGTTCAGACATTTGTGAAGGGAGTGCTGCATATTCAGCCTCCTTTTGTGCCTCCAGTGGCACCTTGGGATCTCAACGTTGTGTTGGATTTCCTTAAATCACATTGGCTTGAGCCACTTAAAACCGTGGAGTTGAAGTATCTCACCTGGAAGGTGGTCATGCTGTTGGCCTTGGCTTCGGCTAGGCGTGTGTCAGAATTGGCGGCTTTGTCATGTAAAAGCCCATATCTGATTTTCCATATGGATAGGGCGGAATTGAGGACTCGTCCCCAATTTCTCCCAAAGGTGGTATCAGCGTTTCATTTGAACCAACCTATTGTAGTGCCTGCGGCTACTACGGACTTGGAGGATTCCAAGTTGCTGGATGTAGTCCGGGCCCTGAAAATCTACGTTTCCAGGACGGCTAGAGTCAGAAAGACTGACTCGCTGTTTATCCTGCATGCACCCAACAAGCTGGGTGCTCCTGCTTCAAAGCAGACTATTGCTCGATGGATATGTAGCACAATTCAGCTTGCACATTCTGCGGCTGGACTGCCGCATCCTAAATCAGTAAAAGCCCATTCCACAAGGAAGGTGGGTTCTTCTTGGGTCGGCTGCCTGAGGGGTCTCGGCTTTACAACTTTGCCGAGCTGCTACTTGGTCGGGTTCAAACACTTTTGCAAAATTCTACAAGTTTGATACCCTGGCTGAGGAGGACCTTGAGTTTGCTCATTCGGTGCTGCAGAGTCATCCGCACTCTCCCGCCCGTTTGGGAGCTTTGGTATAATCCCCATGGTCCTTACGGAGTACCCAGCATCCACTAGGACGTCAGAGAAAATAAGAATTTACTCACCGGTAATTCTATTTCTCGTAGTCCGTAGTGGATGCTGGGAGCCCGTCCCAAGTGCGGATTTTCTGCAATACGTGTATATAGTTATTGCTTACAAAAAGGGTTATTGTTCTGAGCCATCTGTTACATGAGGCTCAGTTGTTATTCATACTGTTAACTGGGTATAGTTATCACAAGTTGTACGGTGTGATTGGTGTGGCTGGTATGAGTCTTTCCCTGGATTCCAAATCCTTTCCTAGTAATGTCAGCTCTTCCGGGCACAGTTTCCTTAACTGACGTCTGGAGGAGGGGCATAGAGGGAGGAGCCAGTGCACACCAGATATAGTACCTAATCTTTCTTTTAAGAGTGCCCAGTCTCCTGCGGAGCCCGTCTATTCCCCATGGTCCTTACGGAGTACCTAGCATCCACTACGGGCTACGAGAAATAGAATTACCGGTGAGTAAATTCTTATTTCTCTGACGTCCTAAGTGGATGCTGGGACTCCGTAAGGACCATGGGGAATAGCGGCTCCGCAGGAGACTGGGCACAACTAAAGAAAGCTTTAGGACTACCTGGTGTGCACTGGCTCCTCCCTCTATGACCCTCCTCCAGACCTCACTTAGAATCTTGTGCCCGGCTGAGCTGGATGCACACTAGGGGCTCTCCTGAGCTCCTAGAAAAAGAAAGTTATTTTAGGTTTTTTATTTTCAGTGAGATCTGCTGGCAACAGACTCACTGCTACGAGGGACTAAGGGGAGAAGAAGCGAACCTACCTGCTTGCAGCTAGCTTGGGCTTCTTAGGCTACTGGACACCATTAGCTCCAGAGGGATCGAACACAGGGCCCGACCTCGATCGTCCGGTCCCGGAGCCGCGCCGCCGTCCCCCTTACAGAGCCAGAAGCAAAGAAGACGTCCTGGAAATCGGCGGCAGAAGACTTCGGTCTTCACCAAGGTAGCGCACAGCACTGCAGCTGTGCGCCATTGCTTCCCATGCACACCTCACACTCCGGTCACTGATGGGTGCAGGGCGCTGGGGGGGGGGGGGGGGGGGCGCCCTGGGCTGCAATATTAAGACCTTGGCTGGCAAAACTACACATAATATAGTCATAGAGACTATATATATGTGTAAAATCCCCTGCCAGATATATCTGCAATAAAGCGGGAGAAGTCCGCCGAAAAGAGGCGGGGCTATCTTCCCTCAGCACACTGGCGCCATTTTCCCTCACAGCTCCGCTGGAAGGATCGCTCCCAGGCTCTCCCCTGCAGTTTCCAGACTGCATAAGGGTAAAAAAGAGAGGGGGGGCACTAAATTTAGGCGCAATATCGTGCATACAAGCAGCTATTGGGAAAATCTCTCAGTTACAGAGTTAATCTCTGTGTATATACAGCGCTCTGGTGTGTGCTGGCATACTCTCTCTCTGTCTCCCCAAAGGGCTTTGTGGGGTCCTGTCCTCAGTCAGAGCATTCCCTGTGTGTGTGCGGTGTGTCGGTACGGCTGTGTCGACATGTTTGATGAGGAGGCTTATGTGGAGGCGGAGCAAATGCCGATAAATGTGATGTCACCCCCTGCGGGGCCGACACCTGAATGGATGGACATGTGGAAGGAATTACGTGACAGTGTCAGCTCCTTACATAAAAGGTTTGACGACATAACAGATGTGGGACAGCCGGCTTCTCAGCTCGTGCCTGCCCAGCTGTCTCAAAAGCCATCAGGGGCTCTAATATGCCCGCTACCTCAGATGGCAGACACAGATGTCGACACGGATACTGAATCCAGTGTCGACGACGATGAGACTAATGTAACTTCCAATAGAGCCACACATTACATGATTGAGGCAATGAAAAATGTGTTGCACATTGCTGATGTTACCCCAGGTACCACAAAAAAGGGTATTATGTTTGGGGAGAAAAAAACTACCAGTGGTTTTTCCCCCTTCTGAGGAATTAAATGAAGTGTGTGAAGAAGCGTGGGCTTCCCCCGATAAGAAACAAGTAATTTCTAAAAGGTTACTAATGGCGTACCCTTTCCCGCCAGAGGATAGGTCACGTTGGGAGACATCCCCTAGGGTGGATAAAGCGCTCACACGCCTGTCAAAAAAGGTGGCACTACCGTCTCCGGACACGGCCGCCCTAAAGGAGCCTGCTGATAGGAAGCAGGAGGCTATCCTGAAGTCTGTGTATACACACTCAGGTATTATATTGAGACCAGCTATTGCTTCAGCATGGATGTGCAGTGCTGCAGCTGCGTGGTCAGATTCCCTGTCGGAAAATATAGATACCCTGGACAGGGACACTGTATTGCTAACCATAGAGCATATAAAAGACGCAGTCTTATACATGAGAGATGCACAGAGGGATATTTGCCGGCTGGCATCTAAAATAAGTGCAATGTCCATTTCTGCCAGGAGAGGGTTATGGACTCGGCAGTGGACAGGGGATGCAGATTCTAAAAGGCACATGGAAGTTTTGCCTTATAAAGGTGAGGAGTTGTTTGGGGATGGTCTCTTGGACCTAGTTTCCACAGCGACAGCTGGGAAGTCAGCTTTTTTACCCCATGTTCCCTCACAGCCAAGAAAGCACCGTATTATCAGGTACAGTCCTTTCGGCCCCAAAAAGGCAAGCGGGTTAAAGGCGCGTCCTTTCTGCCCAGAGGCAGAGGTAGAGGGAAAAAGCTGCAGCATACAGCCAGTTCCCAGGAACAAAAGTCCTCCCCCGCTTCCTCTAAGTCCACCGCTGTCATGACTGAGGTTTTGTGAACCCGGTGTTAGTGAAGTCTGTGCGGGCGACTGGAGAATTATATGAATACTACCACTGACCTGGTTTGGGAGTGTTGTGGACTCAGGGCTTCTTCCTTTGACTGGGAAGAGGAACCGCAGCAGAGATGGCCGAATCTAGGTTCTCCCCATGCAGGATTAGGTCGGCAGACAGGGGGCACGTGTGAACGCTGAAGGTCTCCTGAAAGACAGAACTGGAAAGGCGCTGATGAATCAGTGAAGAATACCAGGTACAACTGCGCTAAAGTGCACTGGATGCTTGGAGACACTGAGGTGCTAGGAGGCACGGAAGTGCTTGGAGACACTGGGGTGCGTAGAGACACTGGGGTGCGTAGAGACACTGGGGTGCGTAGAGACACTGGGGTGCGTGGAGGCACTGAGGTGCTTGGAGGCACGGAGATGCTGAAGCACGGAGACACTGGAGGCACAAGGTGCTGAGGCACGGGGGTGCTGAGGCACGAGGTGCTGGAAGCACGGAGGCGCTGAGGCACGGAGGTACTGGAGGCACGAGGTGCTGAGACATGGAGATGCTGGAAGCACGGAGATGCTGGAGGCACGAGGTGCTGAGGCACTGAGGTACTGAGGCACGGAGGTACTGAGGCACGGGGGTACCGAGGCACGGAGGTACTGAGGCACGGAGGTACTGAGGCACGGAGATGCTGCAGGGATACGGGAGCTCTGGAGATCACAACTACAACAGCAGTAATGATGAACCACGGCAGCTGTGGTTTTCAGTTGAGACTATGGAATATAATACTGTGCCTTTAAGATGAACCACTGCAGCTGTGCCTTTACTTTGAGACTCGTGGAATAGTGATCATCAGTGGCAACACAAAAGTAAACCAAACAGGGTAACAAGGAACAGAGTTTTCACAGGAACTAGAGTATAAAGGTTACCTTTAGGGAGCTCAGCTTGAAGACTCACACATAGCTGTGAGTGTGACACAAGGAACTGGCCCAGTTTCTAACTCAGCCTCCTGATTTATACTTCCTGGTCCTTGGTGATTGGTGAGCAGCATTAGGTGATGCAGAGAGTCTCAGGCTGGCAGAGGATTGAACAACTCTGGGTCAGGTGAACAGTCACTGTCATGTGACTACTCTAGCCAGGGCTGTGATGTTGAATGAGGCCTAGCAGGCCGAGAGAACACTGAAGCCTGAACTTCTGCAAAACATAGGATGCTGGCTTTTAGGCCTAAACTTCAGATTACTGAATTCAGCCTCACACAGGAGATCACCACAGGTGGAGCTAATTAACTATTACCTTTCAGGAAGAGAACTCAGGAAAACTCATAGTGCTGACAAGCTGTAAAACTCAGTGAGTAAAAAGACACAGGATCCGGGACAGATGGCAGGGGTAAGTCACCAAATATGAAACCTACAGTCAGGATTGTGACAGTATCCCCCTCTTCAAGGGTGGACTCCGGACACCCATCTTGAATCTTATAGGAACTTGAGAAATTCATATAGAAGAACTTAGGACCTTCGTTGATGCCTCTTCTTCTTACAGGAACATTTGGTTTTGACCAGGGAGAGCGGAATCTCCTGTAAAGAAAAAACTTCCTTAGAAAACATGGGACCTCCCCTGAAAGAAGTAGCATCATGAACTGGATCAAATTCAGAGTCTGAGTCAGAGCCGTCTTAACAGAAGTGTAGGCCCCTGGGCACAGCAATGCACTGGGGCCCCTACCCACCCATCAGCGGTAGGGGTGGGGGGTGCTATCAGCGGCAGCTTTGATGTCCCGCGGGGGGTAGGGGGCTTCTATCTTTCACTCAGCATGTAGGACCCGGAGAAATAATTTCTGCCAATTACTCCTTTACTGCACAGATGGGGTGGGAAGGAGAACACTAAACTGTAGAAGGAGACATTGTGCTAAATGAAGGGGCCCTGGTACATGACTTCCAGGGTGGTAGGGAGTGTTTACTACACAGGGGAGGGGTGGATTGTGGAGTGGGCTTAATATTCATCATTTTCCGGGGGTCAGGGTAGCTTGCTTTACTGCGGATATCTCCAGTTCCTGGAAATAGATTTCTTAGCTTTAATAGGATAAAAAAAAACTAGAGAGTCCCACCTTACAGGAGGTACTGGGGACTTGGGGATCAGAGTTCAGGAGCCAGAGCAATCCACCAACAAAAATATAAAACTGCATATTAGGCGTGTGGAGCTGGAGCAGTGACCCAGCTGCTGGAAGGCTGATATCTCTGGTTCTGGGCATAGTAGAGACAAGATGCCAGTGTCCACTGAAAGGGGAGACTCCCAGCTTTTGGATTATTCCCTCAGAAAAGTCAGACAGAACCTGAGATATCTGGCTGGGAAGAGCAATTAATAGGCTTGGATGGGGACCACTGCTTTGAAGTCGGATATCTCCGGTTCCCCAGGGCCGATTTTCAAAAATCTGGTACCCCTGGAAAGAGGGGACCCTCAGCTATCAGCCTAGGACCCTTCTACTCCTGGGGCCCTTGGGCAAGAGCCCATTGAGCCCATACGAAAAGACGGCCCTGTTCTGAGTCCAAGTCTATTGGAAGATACCAGTCTTCTTTGAGAGTAACTACATCCGTTTTGTAAGCTGCATTAACAAGTTCAGAACAACACAAGGAACTTGGAGTGGAATCAATGGAAACATAACCAACACTTAAATCAACAGGCTGTTGTCTTTGTACTGTTTTCCAATTCTTGGCATTCCTGAAATTCCTAATGTATTGGTTCATCAAGGCATTATCTTGCTCAGAAAGTGATGGGTCAGAAAACGGAGCATCGGCTGAATGTTCTGAAGACTGAGTGGAGGATGAAATTGGACTCAAGGAAACAGATGCCAATGAAACAACATTAGACTGAGGTACACATTCAGACATTAGGTCAATAGCCTTGGTATTTTTCTTGACTTTAGATGATAGAGCAGAATTATCCAGACATCGAGGAGAAGAGGTATTAGAATTCCCCGCGGAAGCTGTGGATTCAGTGCTAGAAGACAAGGAAACAGAATCAGAGACAGACTGAAGTCTAATTTTAGAACTAGATGGTGGAAGTCCTTTACTGGGACCAACAGACAAAAGTTCTTTACTCGGACCAATGCTTGGAATCGGTTTGTGTCCAGATGAGTTTGAACAAACTGAAACTGGAGAAATCTTTGGCTGGACGAGTAGGACTGGATTGGATCCGAGGATACTTGAATTGGCTGGGGCCAAAGGAGACTGACCAGGCTGGTCCTGGAGTATTGCTGGACCAGCTGGAACTAGGACGGGCTGACCAGGCTGGGCCTGGAGTATTGCTGGACCGGCTGGAACCGGGACGGACTGACCCGGCTGGACCTGGAGTATTGCTGGACCGGCTGGAAGCGGGACGGACTGACCAGGCAGAGCCTGGAGTATTGCTGGACCGGCTGGAACCGGGACGGACTGACCAGGCTGGGCCTGGAGTATTGCTGGACCGGCTGGAACCGGGACGGACTGACCAGGCTGGACCTGGAGTATTGCTGGACCGGCTGGAACCGGGACGGACTGACCAGGCTGGGCCTGGAGTATTGCTGGACCGGCTGGAACCGGGACGGAGTGACCAGGCAGGGCCTGGAGTATCACTGGACCGGATAGAACCGGGACGGACTGACCAGGTGGAGCCTGGAATATAGCTGGACCGGCAGGAGCCCCCTCATCACGGGGCTGGGCTGAGGCAAGAACCCCCTCTTCACGGGGCTGGGCTGAAGCAGGAGCCTCCTCTTCACGGGGCTGGGCTGAAGCAAGAGCCCCCTCTTCACGGGGCTGGGCTGAAGCAAGAGCCCCCTCTTCACGGGGCTGGGCTGCACTCTGTAGACTCTCTGGCTGGGCAGCACTCTGTAGACTCTCTGGCTGGGCAGCACTCTGTAGACTCTCTGGCTGGGCAGCACTCTGTAGACTCTCTGGCTGGGCAGCACTCTGTAGACTCTCTGGCTGGGCAGCACTCTGTAGACTCTCTGGCTGGGCAGCACTCTGTAGACTCTCTGGCTGGGCAGCACTCTGTAGACTCTCTGGCTGGGCAGCACTCTGTAGACTCTCTGGCTGGGCAGCACTCTGTAGTCTCTCTGGCTGGGCAGCACTCTGTAGTCTCTCTGGCTGGGCAGCACTCTGTAGTCTCTCTAGCTGGGCAGAACTCTGTAGTCTCTCTGGCTGGGCAGCACTCTGTAGTCTCTCTGGCTGGGCAGCACTCTGTAGTCTCTCTGGCTGGGCAGCACTCTGTAGTCTCTCTGGCTGGGCAGCACTCTGTAGTCTCTCTGGCTGGGCAGCACTCTGTAGTCTCTCTGGCTGGGCAGCACTCTGAAGACTCTCTGGGGCTGGACCCTCTGAACGCCTCTCTGGGGCTAAAGACACGGACGCCCCTCGTTGGACTGAAGACACGGACGCCCCTCCTTGGGCTGAAGATACGGACGCCACTCTTTGGGCTGAAGACACGGACGCCCCTCCTTGGGCTGAAGACACGGATGCCCCTCCTTGGGCTGAAGACACGGATGCCCCTCCTTGGGCTGAAGACACGGATGCCCCTCCTTGGGCTGAAGACACGGACTCCTCTGTGACTCTAAATGGCTTGAATATTCTTCTCTGGACACCCAACTTGGGATAAGGTCTTTTAATCACCGGACCCCAGTCATAAATTTGAGTCTCTTTCAGAGTAGCCATCTTGATACCCCTGTCAGCAGTAGCAGGATCGGCTACTGTGGATGACTTGTAGACATGAGCACTGTGAAACTGAGATTTGTCACCATTCCCTGGCTTACGAAGAATGCAATCTTTAACAAAATGACCGGAATTTCCACAGTAAAGACAGAGGTGTAGCTCCCTACGCCGCTGGCGTTCAGCTTCAGAGAGTTTGGGCCGTGGATAGCTCTGATGAACAACTTTTCCTTGCACAGAGGAAGAGACTCTATTAACTGGATGGGACAAAACAGGATCAACAACGTTGGTAGTATTCCTGAAGAGATCAGGCATCACAGAAAGAATACTAGACAAAAGTTCTTGTAACTGTAATAACATCTGGAAGAAAATCTGCAGTTGGTCAGGAGTCCTAGTGCAGAAGGTCAGAGAATCTCTGGAGAAAGAATTCCGCTGCAGACACTGTGCTAATTGATGCTGAGTCGACTCCAAACCCTCCAAGCGTCCTGCAATATTGCTTAGGAGGTCCTGCGTCAGACAAACACTTTCGGCCGGGTCCATGTGGCCAGTTCCTACTGTCATGACTGAGGTTTTGTGAACCCGGTGTTAGTGAAGTCTGTGCGGGCGACTGGAGAATTATATGAATACTACCACTGACCTGGTTTGGGAGTGTTGTGGACTCGGGGCTTCTTCCGGTGACTGGGAAGAGGAACCGCAGCAGAGATGGCCGAATCTAGGTTCTCCCCATGCAGGATTAGGTCGGCAGACAGGGGGCACGTGTGAACGCTGAAGGTCTCCTGAAAGACAGAACTGGAAAGGCGCTGATGAATCAGTGAAGAATACCAGGTACAACTGCGCTAAAGTGCACTGGATGCTTGGAGGCACTGAGGTGCTTGGAGGCACTGAGATGCCGGAAGCACGGAGATGCTGAAGCACGGAGACGCTGGAGGCACGAGGTGCTGAGGCACGGGGGTGCTGAGGCACGAGGTGCTGAAGCACGGAGGCGCTGAGGCACGGAGGTACTGGAGGCACGAGGTGCTGAGACACGGAGATGCTGGAAGCACGAGATGCTGAGGCACGAGGGTACTGAGGCACGGAGGTGCTGGGAGGCACAGAGGTACTGAGGCACGGAGGTACTGAGGCACGGAGATGCTGCAGGGATACGGGAGCTCTGGCGATCACAACTACAACAGCAGTAAAGATGAACCACGGTAGCTGTGGTTTTCAGTTGAGACTATGGAATATAATACTGTGCCTTTAAGATGAACCACTGCAGCTGTGCCTTTACTTTGAGACTCGTGGAATAGTGATCATCAGTGGCAACACAAAAGTAAACCAAACAGGGTAACAAGGAACAGAGTTTTCACAGGAACTAGAGTATAAAGGTTACCTTTAGGGAGCTCAGCTTGAAGACTCACACATAGCTGTGAGTGTGACACAAGAAACTGGCCCAGTTTCTAACTCAGCCTCCTGATTTATACTTCCTGGTCCTTGGTGATTGGTGAGCAGGATTAGGTGATGCAGAGAGTCTCAGGCTGGCAGAGGATTGAACAACTCTGGGTCAGGTGAACAGTCACTGTCATGTGACTACTCTAGCCAAGGCTGTGATGTTGAATGAGGCCTAGCAGGCCGAGAGAACACTGAAGCCTGAACTTCTGCAAAACATAGGATGCTGGCTTTTAGGCCTAAACTTCAGATTACTGAATTCAGCCTCACACAGGAGATCACCACAGGTGGAGCTAATTAACTATTACCTTTCAGGAAGAGAACTCAGGAAAACTCATAGTGCTGACAAGCTGTAAAACTCAGTGAGTAAAAAGACACAGGATCCGGGACAGATGGCAGGGGTAAGTCACCAAATATGAAACCTACAGTCAGGATTGTGACAACCGCATGACGCTGGGGCTCCACAGGCGGAGCCAGGTACGGTGGGTGCCCGTCTCAAGAACTTCAACAATCAGTGGGCTCGCTCACGGGTGGATCCCTGGATTCTTCAAGTGGTATCTCAGGGGTACAAGCTGGAATTCGAGACGTCTCCCCCTCGCCGTTTCCTCAAATCTGCCTTGCCAACAACTCCCTCAGACAGGGAGGCTGTGCTAGAGGCAATTCACAAGCTGTATTCTCAGCAGGTGATAGTCAAGGTGCCCCTCCTTCAACAAGGACGGGGTTACTATTCCACAATGTTTGTGGTACCAAAACCGGACGGTTCGGTGAGACCCATTTTAAATTTGAAATCCTTGAACACATATATAAAAAAATTCAAGTTCAAGATGGAATCGCTCAGGGCGGTTATTTCAAGCCTGGAGGAGGGGGATTACATGGTATCACTGGACATCAAGGATGCTTACCAGCATGTCCCCATTTACCATCCTCACCAGGAGTACCTCAGATTTGTGGTACAGGATTGTCATTACCAATTCCAGACGTTGCCGTTTGGTCTCTCCACGGCACCGAGGGTATTTACCAAGGTAATGGCCGAAATGATGATACTCCTTCGGAAAAAGGGAGTTTTAATTATCCCGTACTTGGACGATCTCCTGATAAAGGCGAGGTCCAGGGAACAGTTATTGGTTGGGGTAGCACTATCTCGGGAAGTGCTACAACAGCACGGTTGGATTCTAAATTTTCCAAAGTCACAGCTGTTCCCTACGACTCGTCTACTGTTCATGGGGATGGTTTTGGACACAGAACAGAAAAAAGTGTTTCTCCCAGAGGAGCAAGCCAAGGAGTTGTCATCTCTAGTCAGAGACCTCCTGAAACCAAAACAGGTGTCAGTGCATCACTGCACGCGAGTCCTGGGAAAAATGGTAGCTTCATACGAAGAAATTCCATTCTGCAGGTTCCATGCAAGGATTTTTCAGTGGGACCTGTTGGACAAGTGGTCCGGATCGCATCTTCAGATGCATCGGCTGATAACCCTGTCTCCAAGGACCAGGGTGTCTCTGTTGTGGTGGCTGCAGAGTGCTCATCTTCAAGAGGGCCGCAGATTCGGCATACAGGATTGGGTCCTGGTGACCACGGATGCCAGCCTTCGAGGCTGGGGGGCAGTCACACAGGGAAGAAATTTCCAGGGACTATGGTCAAACCAGGAGACTTCCCTACACATAAATATTCTGGAACTGAGGGCCATTTACAATGCCCTAAGTCAGGCAAGACCCCTGCTTCAAAACCAGCCGGTACTGATCCAGTCAGACAACATCACGGCAGTCGCCCATGTAAACCGACAGGGCGGCACAAGAAGCAGGATGGCGATGGCAGAAGCCACAAGGATTCTCGGATGGGCGGAAAATCACGTGTTAGCACTGTGAGCAGTGTTCATTCCGGGAGTGGACAACTGGGAAGCAGACTTCCTCAGCAGGCACGACCTCCACCCGGGAGAGTGGGGACTTCATCCAGAAGTCTTCCAGCAAATTGTAAACCGTTGGGAACGGCCACAGGTGGACATGATGGTGTCCCGCCTAAACAAAAAGCTAGAAAGATATTGCGCCAAGTCGAGAGACCCTCAGGCAATAGCTGTGGACGCTCTAGTGACACCATGGGTGTACCAGTCGGTGTATGTGTTCCCTCCTCTTCCTCTCATACCAAAGGTACTGAGGATTATAAGAAAAAGAGGAGTAAGAACGATACTCATTGTTCCGGATTGGCCAAGAAGAGCTTGGTACCCGGAACTTCAAGAACTGATCTCAGAGGACTCATGGCCTCTGCTGCTCAGACAGGACCTGCTGCAGCAGGGGCCCTGTCTGTTCCAAGACTTACCGCGGCTGCGTTTGACGGCATGGCGGTTGAACGCCGGAACCTGAAGGAAAAGGGCATTCCGGAGGAAGTCATCCCTACGCTCATTAAAGCTAGGAAAGAAGTGACCGCAAACCATTATCACCGCATATGGCGGAAATATGTTGCGTGGTGTGAGGCCAGGAAGGCCCCAACGGAGGAATTTCAGCTGGGCCGTTTTCTGCACTTCCTACAGTCAGGGGTGACTATGGGCCTAAAATTGGGTTCCATTAAGGTCCAGATTTCGGCCTTGTCGATTTTCTTCCAGAAAGAACTGGCTTCACTGCCTGAAGTTCAGACATTTGTTAAGGGAGTACTGCATATTCAGCCCCCTTTTGTGCCTCCAGTGGCACCTTGGGATCTCAATGTGGTGTTGGATTTCCTAAAATCACATTGGTTTGAACCACTTAAAACAGTAGATTTGAAATATCTCACGTGGAAAGTGGTCATGCTGTTGGCCTTGGCCTCGGCCAGGCGTGTGTCAGAATTGGCAGCTTTGTCATGTAAAAGCCCTTATCTGATTTTCCATATGGATAGGGCAGAATTGAGGACTCGTCCCCAGTTTCTCCCTAAGGTGGTATCAGCTTTTCATTTGAACCAACCTATTGTAGTGCCTGCGGCTACTAAAGACTTGGAGGATTCCAAGTTGTTGGACGTAGTCAGGGCCCTGAAAATTTATGTTTCCAGGACAGCTGGTGTCAGGAAAACTGACTCACTATTTATCCTGTATGCACCCAACAAGCTGGGTGCGCCTGCTTCAAAGCAGTCTATTGCTCGCTGGATCTGCTCCACGATTCAACTTGCACATTCTGCGGCTGGACTGCCGCATCCTAAATCAGTACAAGCCCACTCCACGAGGAAGGTGGGCTCTTCTTGGGCGGCTGCCCGAGGGGTCTCGGCTTTACAACTTTGCCGAGCAGCTACTTGGTCGGGGTCAAACACATTTGCAAAATTCTACAAGTTTGATACCCTGGCTGAGGAGGACCTGGAGTTCACTCATTCGGTGCTGCAGAGTCATCCGCACTCTCCCGCCCGTTTGGGAGCTTTGGTATAATCCCCATGGTCCACTTAGGACGTCAGAGAAAATAAGATTTTACTCACCGGTAAATCTATTTCTCGTAGTCCGTAGTGGATGCTGGGCGCCCATCCCAAGCGCGGATTGTCTGCAATACTTGTATATAGTTATTGTTTAACTAAAGGGTTATTGTTGAGCCATCTGTTGAGAAGCTCAGTTATATTTCATACTGTTAACTGGGTATAGTATCACGAGTTATACGGTGTGATTGATGTGGCTGGTATGAGTCTTACCCGGGATTCAAAATCCTTCCTTATTGTGTCAGCTCTTCCGGGCACAGTATCCTAACTGAGGTCTGGAGGAGGGTCATAGAGGGAGGAGCCAGTGCACACCAGGTAGTCCTAAAGCTTTATTTCGTTGTGCCCAGTCTCCCGCGGTGCCGCTATTCCCCATGGTCCTTACGGAGTCCCAGCATCCACTACGGACTACGAGAAATAGATTTACAGGTGAGTAAAATCTTTTTTTTTTTTCTATAAAAATGTACAATATATCACAAGTATGATGAGCAGGCAGGCTGCGAGCATTGGCGGCATCGGACTGAGATGCAAATTAGTGGCGGAGGGCTGGGTCAGTTGATGGTGGGCGAGATTGTAAGCCATTGGTGGTGGCAGTGGGCATCGGCTCAGAGGCAGTAGCGGGCATTGGCTCGGCGGCAGTAGGGGTCATCGGCAGGATTCGGCGGCCATTATGGCTGTAGTGCCTCACCAGCCACTGACCTCATCGCACGCCACTGCTATCTATCTATCTATCTATCTATCTATCTATCTATCTATCTATCTATCTATCTATCTATCTCATATCTATGGGGGAATGTATTTTAGCATAGCAGGGCTGCGATCGCTAGTGCAACCCTGCTATGCTAAAAAAGTTTAAAGCAAAACAAGACCAGCCCTGCAGCTACTCACCAGTGCGACAGATACAGCGATGATTATCCCGGCTGTGACGTCAGACAATCGCCCTCCAAACGCCTGGATCCGCCTGCGTTGGACTCACCACGCCTGGAAAACAGTTAGTATCTTCCCCGGAACGCCTCCTGCCTGTCCGTCTTCTTGCGATCGCCGATGCGATCACATTTCTCCCTGGCAGCGTCGCTTCCCGCTGACAGCCGTCGTCAGGCAACGACGCGTGTATGCGTAGTTCCAACCCATTCGCACCGCAGCGAAGAACCGCTGCGTGCGAACGGGTCGGAATGACCCCCAATCTGCGGTGTAATGTGAACAAGATTGTGCTACTTTGTGAAGTAATTTGAATTAGTACTATTGTTTGGCCACACCCCACCCGCTTCTTGCGGCGTGCAACTTCGGTGCGCACTGTTCCTTTATTAAGTATGGGAGGGTGGGCGCAAATTTATAGTTTGCAGGGAGGCGCCGAACACCCTTGCACTGGCCCTGGGTCCAGCGTTCCGGAGTCTGAACTGTTAAGGTTTTTACCCAATCACTCAATGTATTACTTTTCACGTTAAACAGTCACTTTAATACAAGCCTATCAGATGTATGTAATCATAGCAAAATATAAAGATAGAAAAATCTTTGACAGGGACCACTTACCTTGACAAACGCTGGTTGCCTCCTCTTCCTCTGCTATATCCGGTATCCGGACTCCAGGTCAACAACAAAAAGGTCGACACACCTTAGGTTGACGTCAGTTGGTTGACACACCTTAGGTCGACATGGACAAAAGGTCGACATGGACAAAAGGTCGTCAGGAACAAGGTCGACATGGAAAAAGGTCGACATGAGTTTTTCACGATTTTTTTCTTTTTTGGAACCTTTTCATACTTAACGATCCACGTGG
Source organism: Pseudophryne corroboree (assembly GCF_028390025.1). Classification (NCBI taxonomy): domain Eukaryota; kingdom Metazoa; phylum Chordata; class Amphibia; order Anura; family Myobatrachidae; genus Pseudophryne; species Pseudophryne corroboree. The sequence goes on along the minus strand of NC_086451.1, from coordinate 157,864,893 downwards.
ACTACGACTGGAACGGTAATCTGTGCCGAACGAAGCGGTATCGGAGCGAAGGCACCATGCCCGAAGCATGGCGAGCGAAGCGGTGCACTAATTTGGGTTCCCAGTCACTCTACGAAGAAAACAACACCAAAAAAACATAAAAAACTCATGTCGACCTTTTTCCATGTCGACCTTTTGTCCACGTCGACCTAAGGTGTGTCGACCAATTGGCATTGACCTAAGGTGTGTCAACCTTTTTGTTGTCGACCCGGAGTCCCAGACCCGCTATATGCTGCTCTGAACTTTATGCTTAGATAGGTAGAGAACATTGGATTTTCCATACCCTCAGACAGATTTAAGGTTTAGAGCACAAGATTACTGTCTCAAATGTGGGAAGGTTACAGTGTAGCGTTCACCTGTACTTCTCTCTCAAGTATGTTCATTCAGCAGAGGTCTCAATGAGTTCATTATCCTCTTTGCTGACCATATACACTGGAGAGGGGATTAGGGTCCCAGAGGTATGCAGTAGAGATGAGCGCCTGAAATTTTTCGGGTTTTGTGTTTTGGTTTTGGGTTCGGTTCCGCGGCCGTGTTTTGGGTTCGAACGCGTTTTGGCAAAACCTCACCGAATTATTTTTGTCGGATTCGGGTGTGTTTTGGATTCGGGTGTTTTTTTCCAAAAACACTAAAAAACAGCTTAAATCATAGAATTTGGGGGTCATTTTGATCCCAAAGTATTATTAACCTCAAAAAACATAATTTACACTCATTTTCAGTCTATTCTGAATACCTCACACCTCACAATATTATTTTTAGTCCTAAAATTTGCACCGAGGTCGCTGTGTGAGTAAGATAAGCGACCCTAGTGGCCGACACAAACACCGGGCCCATCTAGGAGTGGCACTGCAGTGTCACGCAGGATGTCCCTTCCAAAAAACCCTCCCCAAACAGCACATGACGCAAAGAAAAAAAGAGGCGCAATGAGGTAGCTGTGTGAGTAAGATTAGCGACCCTAGTGGCCGACACAAACACCGGGCCCATCTAGGAGTGGCACTGCAGTGTCACGCAGGATGGCCCTTCCAAAAAACCCTCCCCAAACAGCACATGACGCAAAGAAAAAAAGAGGCGCAATGAGGTAGCTGTGTGAGTAAGATTAGCGACCCTAGTGGCCGACACAAACACCGGGCCCATCTAGGAGTGGCACTGCAGTGTCACGCAGGATGTCCCTTCCAAAAAACCCTCCCCAAACAGCACATGACGCAAAGAAAAAAAGAGGCGCAATGAGGTAGCTGTGTGAGTAAGATTAGCGACCCTAGTGGCCGACACAAACACCGGGCCCATCTAGGAGTGGCACTGCAGTGTCACGCAGGATGTCCCTTCCAAAAAACCCTCCCCAAACAGCACATGACGCAAAGAAAAAAAGAGGCGCAATGAGGTAGCTGACTGTGTGAGTAAGATTAGCGACCCTAGTGGCCGACACAAACACCGGGCCCATTTAGGAGTGGCACTGCAGTGTCACGCAGGATGTCCCTTCCAAAAAACCCTCCCCAATCAGCACATGATGCAAAGAAAAAGGTTAGGTGGTATACAATTATGGACGGACTGCCTGCCGAGTGCAGACACAGAGGTAGCCACAGCCGTGAACTACCGTACTGTACTGTGTCTGCTGCTAATATAGACTGGTTGATAAAGAGATGTCGTAGTAGTATGTATGTATAAAGAAGAAAAAAAAACCACGGTTAGGTGGTATACAATTATGGACGGACTGCCTGCCGAGTGCAGACACAGAGGTAGCCACAGCCGTGAACTACCGTACTGTGTCTGCTGCGACTGGATGATAAATGATATAAAAAATATATATATATCACTACTGCAGCCGGACAGGTATATATTATATATTATATAATGACGGACCTGCTGGACACTGTCTGTCAGCAGAATGAGTTTTATTTTTATAGAATAAAAAAAAAACACACAAGTGAAGTCACACGACGAGTGTTTAACTTTTTCAGGCAATCACAATATAAGTATACTACTAACTATACTGGTGGTCAGTGTGGTCAGGTCACTGGTCAGTCACACTGGCAGTGGCACTCCTGCAGCAAAAGTGTGCACTGTTTAATTTTAATATAATATTTTGTACTCCTGGCTCCTGCTATAACCTATAACTGGCACTGCAGTGCTCCCCAGTCTCCCCCACAATTATAAGCTGTGTGAGCTGAGCAGTCAGACAGATATATAATATATATAGATGATGCAGCACACTGGGCTGAGCCTGAGCAGTGCACACAGATATGGTATGTGACTGAGTCACTGTGTGTATCGCTTTTTTCAGGCAGAGAACGGATATATTAAATAAACTGCACTGTCTGGTGGTCACTCACTATATAATATTATGTACTCCTGGCTCCTGCTATAACCTATAACTGGCACTGCAGTGCTCCCCAGTCTCCCCCACAATTATAAGCTGTGTGAGCTGAGCAGTCAGACAGATATATAATATATATAGATGATGCAGCACACTGGGCTGAGCCTGAGCAGTGCACACAGATATGGTATGTGACTGAGTCACTGTGTGTATCGCTTTTTTCAGGCAGAGAACGGATATATTAAATAAACTGCACTGTCTGGTGGTCACTCACTAGTAAACTCTCTGCACTCTCTACACTTCTACAGTACTCCTCCTAGTCCTAAGCTCCAGTAAATCTCTCTCTCTTATAATCTAAATGGAGAGGACGCCAGCCACGTCCTCTCACTATCAATCTCAATGCACGTGTGAAAATGGCGGCGACGCGCGGCTCCTTATATAGAGTCCGAGTCTCGCGAGAATCCGACAGCGTCATGATGACGTTCGGGCGCGCTCGGGTTAACCGAGCAAGGCGGGAGGATCCGAGTCTGCTCGGACCCGTGAAAAAAACCATGAAGTTCGGGCGGGTTCGGATTCAGAGAAACCGAACCCGCTCATCTCTAGTATGCAGCTGACATCTACCCAGGGCACAGCAGCTGTTGCTATGTTGGGCACATAGGGGGTCATTCTGACCCGATCACACGCTGCAGTTTATCGCAGCAGTGCAATCGGGTCAGAACTGCGCATGCTCCGGCGCCGTTTCGTGGGTGCGGTCCGGCCAATGAAGGCATGACAATATCGTGTGGGGGGCAGGCCGCAGCGGTCACGTGACATCACACGCAGCCGCTTTGGGCCGGGGAGCGACGAGTAGCTCCTGGCCAGCACGCTAAAGCTGCAATGGCCGGTAGCTACTCCTAAAGTGCAAAAGCATTGCCGCTGTGCGATGCTTTTGCACTTCTGCGAAGGGGGTCGGCACTGACATGCGGGCGGGATAGCCCTATTCTGAGCGTCCCCCGCATGCCTACGGTCATGATTGTAACCCTGCTAAATTTTGCAGGGCTACAATCAACTCGGAATCACCCCCATGTTACACATAGGCGGTGATTCCGAGTTGATCATAGCCCTGCAAAATTTGTCACGTAGCCGCTGCAGTCCACCCCCCACACGGTCCGGCCACGCTTGCGTTGGCCAGACCGTGGCCATGAAATGGCCGCCGTTCCACTCCCTCGCCCAGTGTTCACCTCTGCCTGTCAATCAGGCAGAGGCGAACGTAGCGCAGCGACGGCTATCAGCCTTCTGGCATACACCTGCGGCGCATGCGCAGTTCTGACCCGATCGCACCGCTGCGATAAACTGCAGCGTGTGATCGGGTCAGAATAGACCCCCATAGTACACATAGTAGCTGTACCCAGCTCTGTTTCCATGGAAGTTATGCCCTATCTATCCGGGGGTCCCAGCGGCTGAAATTCCGATGCCGGAATCCCGACCTAGTCAAAATCTCAAGTAAAGACAGTCAGTATAGGTGGTTCAGGGCTCCGAGGAGTTCAGGGGAAATCGCAAAGTCAAAATCGAAGATAGTCAATATCTTCCCATGTGTATGCTCCTTAAGGGTTAGGCACCTACAAGGGAGGGTTAGGGTTAAGGTAGGGGGCAGGGGACGGTTAAGGTACTTTTTGGGGGCTGATGGTCGGGATGCCGCTGTCGGTATTCTGACCTCCGGCACACCGCCCATTGGTATATCTTACCGAATCCATCTATTCTTCTGTCTAACCTACATAATTTCTACAGTATCTTGACTTACTGTATTAAGCGCCATGCTGACAGTGGACCTAAAGCAATATTGTAGCAATATGTCAGTAGCACCATGCCTGAACCTATTCATGTGTGCTTACCCCATAGTTATACCTTGGTTATCTAATATCTATCTATCTTTATTTGTCATCCTTAGTGTAAATAGTAGCTGATAATTATATAAAATATTGCTAATGAACCCTGGGGCCGATGCAGAGTTTAATGAATACCCAGATTGTGTCCATGGAACAAAATGTAGAAATGCACACATATGCAGAGATGTGCCCATCTAGGCAACCACGCTGCTTGTTTCCTTACGCTTGGTTGAATAACCATTATTATCAGGGTGTACATGCACCAGCCTTATCCTTGGTGCAATAAGTCAAACCATAAGCAGGTGTACTTACACGTATGCACAATTTTGCATAGCTGTAATTCAGTTAATGCACCCTCTCTAAACTCTGTCTATGTGTGGACAAACTCTTACCACCATGTGTTTACAGTTTTAAATTTTCATGGGCAAAAATGCAGATAATTGGCAGCTTTACTAAAGCTGAGCATACACTATTAAATCACAGATTTAACTAATTTGTATGAACTGCAGTTTTTGTGTTGATTTTCCAGTGTTTGAGCGCAAATGGTCGATTGTCATTTGCTCTCATCCATTACCAGATTTTCATTTCAACCAGCCAGATCTGGCAGATTATCTCTGATCTCTCACTATAAATACTGGCATAGGGGGTTATTCAGAGTTGTTATAAAAAACAAAAAAGCACAGTATAACATGTGCACAGAGTTAGATTTGGTGGAGTGTGTTCAAACTGAAATCTAAATTGCAGTGTAAAAATAAAGCAGCCAGTATTTACCCTGCACAGAAACAAAATAACCCTCCCAGAGGCAGATTTAGACCTCATAGGGCCCTAAGCAAGACACCGATTTGGGACTCCCCTTCCTCAAACAATCCTCAGTACCCCCACCCCCACCAATTGCAGCAGAACGGTCCCCACTCATGCCACTCCCCAGTCAGTGTATGCTCCCCAATCTGCCCCCAGCCGATTATAGCAGGCGGATGGTAGTTGTACTAGTGTAATGATTATTATTTATTACCAATTATTTATAAGGCGCACACATAGTGTCCATTTAGCCAGTCACATCAGTCCCTTCCCCAGTGGAGCTTACAGTCTGTATTCCCTACCACATGTATACACTCACGCTAGGGTTACTTTTGTTGGGAGCCAATTAATCTATCAGTATATTTTTGGATTATGGGAGGAAACCGGAGTAAGCGGAGAAAACCCACACAAGTACAGGGAGAATATACAAACTCCACACAGTTAGGGCCATGGTAGGAATTCAACCCATGACCTCAGAGCTGTGAGGCAGTAGTACTAACCATTACACCGTCCATGCTGCCTTTAAAATCACAACTGGCAGCTATCTAGTCAGTGGAAGTATTCATCCAGCCCAGCACTCGGACATTTTTGGCAGAAATCAGAAATGCCCTCCCGACTCCATGATCTGTCGGTGAGCCCCATGGGACCCGCCGAGCCCTTGCGGCTGCTTTGGTTGCCTAGTGGTAAATCCGCTACTGCAAGGTGGTGAGTTCGCTAACTTAATTGTCAGACCTCGTATAATGGAGTCACACTAAATATAGATATATAGTTAATACAGTCACTGACTGAGGGGTACAATAATGGGTATTATAAGGGATGGGGGACCTGCTAATAAAAGATGGATGACGTGCTACAATCAGTTTGTGTGCCTGTGGAAGGGGGTGAGGGGGAGCACTGATATATAATGCAGGCACCCAGGGGCGGATTGGGATTGAACACCAGCCTGGGAAATTTATGGAAGCAGCCCTAATGGGGGCAGAGTCTGTTGAGGGGGCGAGGCCTGTTGAGGGCGGGGTCACTCCTCAGAGGTCCTGATTCCGAGATAGACACAGTTTGGGCCTCCTTTGCTTTACTTTATGCTAATGTTTACCTGTGACTTTATGCATATGCTGCTACAATGCCCTTCCCTGATGCACATCTGTACATCTGAATATACAAGAATGGATATGCCCACTTTCAGTGTCTACTGACAATGCAGTCATGCCTTTAATCCATACTTGCCTAATTTCTAATTCTCCTCTCCAGGAGAAGCCCAGAGAGGAGACGATGCAGGAGACTTCGGGGGCGGGGCCGGGCTGTGACTTCATCTAGCCCTACCCCCACATCGGGAAAAATTAGCGATTTGCTGGTCCGCGGGAAGGAGGCAGGGCTAAAATGACACGATTCGTCCCCTCCCCACGGACCCACGAATATGGGAGAGTATGTCTCCATTCTGCCAGCATCACTAGGGTGTGAGCAGGATGCGGGAGACCTGCCTACTCTTCCGGGGGTGCTGGGGGCTACCCCAAAAAAACGGAAGCCTCCCGCAGCTTCCGGGAGAGTAGGCAAGTATGCTTTTTTTCTACTTCTGATTTTATTGATTTTTCATTCTACAAACCCCTTTTTTTAACCTTATATGTTTCAAAGTACAGGGAGGGGGAGCACACACTACATACAGCACAGTACAGGAAGGGAGCACACGCTACAAACAGCACAGTACAGGGAGGGAGCACACACTACATACAGCACAGTACAGGGAGGGAGCACACACTACATACAGCACAGTACAGGGAGGGAGCACACACTATACAGCACAGTACAGGGAGGGAGCACACACTACATACAGCACAGTACAGGGAGGGAGCACACACTACATACAGCACAGTACAGGAAGGGAGCACACACTACATACAGCACAGTACAGGGAGGGAGCACACACTACATACAGCACAGTACAGGAAGGGAGCACACACTACATACAGCACAGTACAGGGAGGGAGCACACACTACATGCAGCACAGTACAGGGAGGAGGAGCACACACTACATACAGCACAGTACAGGGAGGGAGCACACACTATACAGCACAGTAAAGGGAGGGAGCACACACTACATACAGCACAGTACAGGGAGGGAGCACACACTACATACAGCACAGTACAGGGAGGGAGCACACACTACATACAGCACAGTACAGGGAGGGAGCACACACTACATACAGCACAGTACAGGGAGGGAGCACACACTACATACAGCACAGTACAGGGAGGGAGCACACACTACATACAGCACAGTACAGGGAGGGAGCACACACTACATACAGCACAGTACAGGGAGGGAGCACACACAAGTAGTGAAACACAGACACAGTGGACCAGCACAGCAGAATCTGTCCCAGTGGCCAATCCGCCCCTGATTACATATATAGCCACTACATTATTACACGAATAGCACCACATTATACAAATAGTACTGCATTACGCAAATAGCACCGCATTACATGTATAGCACCTCATTACACGTATAGCACTGCTTTACACAAATAGCACCATATAACACGAACATCACAACATTACAGGTATAGCACCGCACTACACGTAAAGCACCACATTATACGACTAGCACCACCTTACATACATAGCCACCACATTACATACATAGCCACCGCATAAATAGGCCCATCATCATGAACAGACATTGGGCAGCTATAGGGCTGAAGGATTTATCATTATATATTGTCCCAGGGCTGGCTGTGAGTGCAGCCTGATCGGCTGGCATCCTGAGAACAAAGTGCATCCTGCTCCTGTCCATTCCCTAAACCATACACTGTGACCGGGGACGCCCTAACCCTTACACCATCATGGTAATGCAAATAATGTAATTAAAATAAGCTCTCTGCCGGTCCCCTTAAGTGCTCAGTTGCCGCTCTGGCCAGTTCAGTGAGAGTGCAGGAGCTACGGTGGCAGCGGGTGTAGTGAACCCGGCTTCGACCATCGCTTTGCTGCTGCTTCCGGGCCGGGCTCGTTGAAGAGACCTTTGGCCAGGGCCAGAGAGAGGATACTGCAGAGCTGGTTAACGTTCTCAAGGTCACCCATTGGTAGAACAGCTTCAACCCTTTTCATGGCTAGCGGCACCTGGAAGGGCTCACTAGCCTAACTTCCGGATTGCATTCCAATGAACCACAAGTACTGTAAGCATTATGCACCAGCCCAGCCTGTGTGAATCGGCCTGGCTGAGGGGTATATGGGACTGGCCCATTAGGAATCTGTCAAGGTGTCCTGGTTGGCCAATCCGCCCCTGTAGGCACCCATTCCTTAAAATACTTATTATTACTCCCACTTACATTAGTGTTGACTGCATTATAATTGAGTGCCTCCCCCTTACTGAATGTAGCAGCCTAGTAGGTCCCCCATCCCTTATAATACCCATTATTACACCCCTCAGCCAGTGTGACTGTATTTATTACATATCAGTGCCCCACTGATTGTAGTAGGCATCTCCCATACACGGTAGTACTTAAAATAGAGTATTATTGCATATTGATATATCACCAGTCAGTATGTGCCTCCTCCCCAGCCATGATTGTAGCAGGCAGATGCTAGACACTGTACAGTGCCTTGCTAAGTATTAACCCCCCTTGGCTTTTTACCTATTTTGTTACATTACAACCTGTAATTTATTTATTTTTTTAATCTGAATTTTATGTGATGGATATGCACAAAATATACGTTATGGTAAGAACTTATCGTTGATAACGGTATTTCTCCTAAGTCCACAGGTTCCACAGGATAACAGTGGGATATGATGGAGCGACAGTGGATTTGCACCAATCAGTCAAAGCTTTCCGGCCTCTCAGCATGCATCGGGCCTGTCCATATATCCCCGCCCCCTGGCTCAGGCAAATCAGTTGTATTCCAAAGCTCAAGGCAGGAGCATCATGTAGAACCCTAATCAGGCTAGAAGAACACACATGCACACCCTTCCATACAAGAAGGAAGAGGTTAGTGAGTAAAAAGGATCCTCAAATCAGGTGCTTCAGGGTGGGATCCCTGTGGTCTTAGGAGAAATACCATTATCAACGGTAAGTTCTTACCATAACGTATATTTCTCTGACGTCCTAGTGGATGCTGGGTACTCCGTAAGGACCATGTGGAATAGACGGGCTCCGCAGGAGACTGGGCACTCTTAAAAGAAAGATTAGGTACTATATCTGGTGTGCACTGGCTCCTCCCTCTATGCCCCTCCTCCAGACCTCAGTTAGAATCTGTGCCCGGCCAGAGCTGGATGCACCCTAGGGGCTCTCCTGAGCTTCCTAGAAAAGAAAGTATTTGTTAGGTTTTTTATTTTCAGTGAGATCTGCTGGCAACAGACTCACTGCTACGTGGGACTAAGGGGAGAGAAGCGAACCTACCTGCTTGCAGCTAGCTTGGGCTTCTAAGGCTACTGGACACCATTAGCTCCAGAGGGATTGAACACAGGCCCCGACCTCGGTCGTCCGTTCCCGGAGCCGCGCCGCCGTCCCCCTTGCAGAGTCAGAAGACTGAAGAGAAGTTGAAAATCGGCGGCTGAAGACTCCTGTCTTCATTAAGGTAGCGCACAGCACTGCAGCTGTGCGCCATTGCTCCCTTAGCACACCACACACTCCGGTCACTGATGGTTGCAGGGCACTGGGGGGGGGGGGGGGGGGGGGGCGCCCTGGGCAGCAATTAGAGTACCTTATTGGCAAAAATACACATAATACAGTCTAATAAACTGTATATGTGTGAAAACCCCCGCCATTAACATTATTAAAAATGCGGGAGAAGCCCGCCGATGAAGGGGCGGGGCTATCTTCCTCAGCACACCAGCGCCATTTTCTCTTCACAGCTCCGCTGGAAGGAAGCTCCCCAGGCTCTCCCCTGCAGTATCCAAATACACAAAGGGTGAAAAGAGGGGGGGGCACATAAATTTAGGCGCAAAATTAAATATACAGCAGCTACTGGGTAAACACTGAGTTGTAGTGTAATCCCTGGGTTATATAGCGCTGGGGTGTGTGCTGGCATACTCTCTCTCTGTCTCTCCAAAGGGCATCGTGGGGGATCTGTCCTCAAATAGAGCATCCCCTGTGTGTGTGGTGTGTCGGTACGCGTGTGTCGACATGTCTGAGGTAAAAGGCTCCTCTAAGGAGGTGATAGAGCGGATATGAGTGTGAGAGGGTGTCTCCGTCGACAACGCCGACACCTGTTTGGATATGTGTAAGTGCTAAGGTGAATTCATTGCACAAAAGGTTAGGGAACAGACAGGAAATCTACCTGTGTCTGTCCCTATGTCTCAGAGACCTTCAGACTCTCACAATGCTCACTATCCAAAATAACAAACACGGGTATCGACACGGAGTTTAACTCCACTGTCGACTACGATAATGCAAAGTTACAGCCAAGATGGCTAAAAGGTTTTCAATATATGATTATTGTAATAAAACATGATTTGCATATCACTGATGACTCATCTGTCCCTGACACTCTCGTACACATGTTTAAGGGGAAGAATGCTGAGGTAAATTTCCCTCCTCTCATGAGGAAAAAGAGCGGGAATCTCCAGACAAGAGACAGCAGCTTCCCACAAGAGAATTCTCAGGCTGTATCCTTTTCCCACTAGGGCCAGGATGTGTTGAGAATCTTCCCCTAGGGTATCCTGTTTGCACAGACGGTAGCACTTGCTTATTCTTAGGCATCCTGCAGATAGCGTGCACATACTAGTATACTGCCCAGACCGACGATTGTGTCGGCAGGGGTTTATAGCACTGTGGCAGCGTGGACAGGTACCTTATCAGCAGAGATTGAGACCCTAATATAAATATATTAAAGATGCTGTCTTAAGTGAAAGATATATAATTATAAAGCATGCCCGAAGAGACATGAGTATACTGGGTCCTAGAGTCGAAGCTATGTCGATCTCTGCTTGACGTGTCCTGTAGAATATGCATTGGACAGATGATGCCGACTTAAGAGGCATAGGGAAGGCTGAGGATTGTGTGGAGAAGGGTTCTCGGGCCTGGTCTCCACAGCTATAGCTGGTAATTCTGCTAGTTTGCCTTATATTACTGCACAGCCTAAGAAAGCACGACATTATTAAATGCAGCCTTTCGAATAAAGAAACAAGAAAGTCTGACATGCGTCCTTTCTTGTCAGAGCCGGGGACAGAGGAAAGAAGCTGCACAACACAGCTAGTTCCCAGGAACAGAAGTCCTCCCCGGCCTTTACAAAAATCCACCAATGTCGCTGGGGCTCCACAGGCGGAGCTAGGCCCGGTGGGGACACGCCTTCGTCAGTTCAGCCACAAGTGGGTTCACTCACTGTTAGATCCCTGGGCAATAGATATTGTGTCTCAGGGATACAAGCTGGACTGTGAGAAGATGCCCCCTCACAGACGGCCCTGCGGGCTTCCCCCCAAGAGAGGGAGCCAGTGTTAACTGCAATTCACAAATTGTATCTTTAACAGGTGGTGGTCAAGGGTCCCCTCCTTCAACAAGAGGGTGTTATTATTCGACCATGTTGTAATCCCGAAACCAGACGGTTCGGTCAGATCCATATTAAATTAAAAATCCCTGAACATATACCTGAGAAGGTTCAAGTTCAAGATGGAATCGCTAAGAGCGGTCAGTGCAAGCCTAAAAAGGATCGGGACATAAGGGAGGCATACCTTCATGTCCCCATTTATCCTCCTCATTAGGCGTACCTCAGAATTGCGGTACGGGATTGTCGTTACCAATTTCTGATGTTGCCGTTTGGTCTCTCCACGGCCCCGAAAATATTCACCAAGGTAATGGCGGATATGATTGTGCTCCTGCGGAAGCAGGGTGTCACTATTATCACGTACTTGGACGATCTCCTCATAAAAGCGAGATCAAGAGAGCAGTTGCTGAACAGCGTATCACTTTCTCTGGAAGTGTAACGGCAACACGGCTGGATTCTATATATTCCAAAGTCGCAGTTGGTTCCTACAGCTCATCTGCCTCTCCTAGGCACGATCCTAGACACAGACCAGAAAAGGGTTTATCTGCCGATAGAGAGAGCTCAGGAGCTCATGACACTGGTCAGGAATCTATTAAAACCAAAACAGGTATCAGTGCATCACTGCACTCGAGTCCTGGGATGGATGGTGGCATCATACGAGGCCATCCCCTTAGGAAGGTTCCACGCGAGGACCTTCCAAGGGGACTTATTGGACAAGTGGTCCGCATCACCTCTTCAGATGCATCTGACTGTGAGAAGTCCAGATGTATGGCCAGGGTGTCTCTCCTGTAGTGGGCTCGCCTTCTCGAGGGCCGCAGATTCGGCATTCAGGACTGGATCCTGGTGACCACGGATGCAAGGCTCCGAGGGTGGGGGGCAGTTACACAGGGAAGAAATTTCCAAGGTCTGTGGTCAAGTCAACAGACTTGCCTTCACATCAATATCCTGGAACTAAGGGCTATATACAACGCCCTAAGTCAAGCGGAGATCCTGCTTCGCGACCAATCGGTTCTGATCCAGTCAGACCGCAGCGGTTCATGTAAACCGCCAAGGCGGAACAAGGAGCAGGGTGGCGAGGGTAGAAGCCACCAGAATTCTTTGCTGGGCGGAGAATCACGTAAGAGCACTGTCAGCAGTGTTCATTCCGGGAGTGGACAACTGGGAAGCAGACTTCCTCAGCAGGCACGACCTCCACCCGGGAGAGTGGGGACTTCATCCAGAAGTCTTCACACGGATTGTAAATCGTTGGGAACGGCCACAGGTGGACATGAGGGCGTCTCGCCTCAACAAAAAGCTAAAAAGATATTGCGCCAGGTCAAGGGACCCTCAGGCGATAGCTGTGGACGCACTAGTGACACCGTGGGTGTACCAGTCGGTTTTATGTGTTCCCTCCTCTTCCTCTCATACCTAAAGATACTGAGGATAATAAGAAAGAGAGGAGTAAGAACTATACTCATAGTTCCGGATTGGCCAAGAAGAACTTGGTACCCAGAACTACAAGAAATGATCTCAGAGGACCCATGGCCTCTGACTCTCAGACAGGACCCGTTACAGCAGGGGCCCTATCTGTTCCAAGACTTACCGCGGCTGCGTTTGACGGCATGGCGCTTGAACGTCGGATCCTAACGGAAAAGGGCATTCCAGATAAAATTGGGATCCATTAAAGTCCAGATTTCGGCCCTGTCTATTTTCTTTCAAAAAGAACTGGCTTCACTGCCTGAAGTTCAGACGTTTGTTAAGGGAGTGCTGCATATTCAGCCCCCGTTTGTGCCTCCAGTGGCACCTTGGGATCTCAACGTTGTGTTGGATTTCCTAAAATCACATTGGTTTGAGCCACTTAAAACCGTGGAGTGGAAGTATCTCACCTGGAAGGTGGTCATGCTGTTGGCCTTGGCTTCGGCTAGGCGTGTGTAAGAATTGGCGGCTTTGTCATGTAAAAGCCCATATCTGATTTTCCATATGGACAGGGCGGAATTGAGGATTCATCCCCAATTTCTCCCAAAGGTGGTATCAGCGTTTCATTTGAACCAACCTATTGTGGTGCCTGCGGCTACTAGGGACTTGGAGGATTCCAAGTTGCTAGACGTAGTCCGGGCCCTGAAAATCTATGTTTCCAGGACGGCTAGAGTCAGAAAGACTGACTCGCTGTTTATCCTGCATGCACCCAACAAGCTGGGTGCTCCTGCTTCAAAGCAGACTATTGCTCGCTGGATCTGTAGCACAATTCAGCTTGCACATTCTGCGGCTGGACTGCCGCATCCTAAATCAGTAAAAGCCCATTCCACAAGGAAGGTGGGCTCTTCTTGGGCGGCTGCCCGAGGGGTCTCGGCTTTACAACTTTGCCGAGCTGCGACTTGGTCGGGTTCAAACACTCTTGCAAAATTCTACAAGTTTGATACCCTGGCTGAGGAGGACCTTGAGTTTGCTCATTCGGTGCTGCAGAGTCACCCGCACTCTCCCGCCCGTTTGGGAGCTTTGGTATAATCCCCATGGTCCTTAGGAAGTACCCAGCATCCACTAGGACGTCAGAGAAAATAAGAATTTACTCATCGGTAATTCTATTTCTCGGAGTCCGTAGTGGATGCTGGGAGCCCGTCCCAAGTGCGGATTTTCTGCAATACGTGTATATAGTTATTGCTTAACTAAAGGGTTATTGTTATGAGCCATCTATTACATGAGGCTCAGTTGTTATTCATACTGTTAACTGGGTTTAGTTATCACAAGTTGTACGGTGTGATTGGTGTGGCTGGTATGAGTCTTACCCTGGATTCCAAATCCTTTCCTAGTAATGTCAGCTCTTCCGGGCCCAGTTTCCTTAACTGAGGTCTGGAGGAGGGGCATAGAGGGAGGAGCCGGTACACACCAGATATAGTACCTAATCTTTCTTTTAAGAGTGCCCAGTCTCCTGCGGAGCCCATCTATTCCCCATGGTCCTTACGGAGTACCCAGCATCCACTACGAACTACGAGAAATAGAATTACCGGTGAGTAAATTCTTATTTTCTTCAGCAGGGTCCACAGGTTATCCACAGGATAACAATGGGATTTCCCAAAGCAGTTTAGTGGTGGGGACGCTCCTGATGCCCAGGAGAATACTTCGCCCGAATTCAGCATTGTGAGAGGCAAAGATATCCAAGGCATAATGTCTTAATGAATGTGTAAGCGGAAGACCATATGGCTGCCTTACATACCTGTTCTGTTTAAGCACCGCATTGTGCTGCCCATGAAGGACCTACCTTACGAGTAAAGTAAACAGAGACATTAGCCGGAACAAGGAGATCAGTTTGAGAATATGCTTCGTAATCCGAAGTCATCTTGCCAGTGTTTGCTTACCAGCAGGCCATCCTCTCTTGTGAAATCCATAGAGAATGAAGAGAGCATATGCTCTTCTGATGACACTGGTACAATCCACATAGATCCTTAATGCACAGATCACGTCCAGCGATGCATCTCCCGCAGAAAAAGGCCCTGAACCTAAAAGGCTGGCACAACATTTTCTTTGTTAAGGTGGAATTTAGTCATCACCTTAGTAAGATACCCAGATCTAGTTCTGAGAACTACTTTATCTGGATAAACAATCAGAAATGGGGAACAACATGACAATATCCCTAAGTCTGATATTCTTCTAGCTGACGCCCTAGTCAGTAGAAAAGACACTTTAGCTGTCAACCATTTATGATCCATATTATTAAGTGGTTCAAATTAAGCAACTTGAACGGCTTTCAGGACTAAACAAGTCCCACGACCCTGTAGGAGAAACAACCAAAGGTTGAATGCGCAGCATGCCCTGAAAAAAAGTATGGTCATTAATTTTGAAACTCTACAGTCGATGCCGACCCTTGCTTTCTTAAGGAAGTCATCCCTTCCTGCCTGAATGCATGCTAAGACCCTGGAACTCTGAAAAATTTTTAGGGTCCCATTTACCTACAGGACCTGGTATTCATAGATGTTTCCCATCCAAGTACTCACCAAGCCCAACACTGCATAGCTTCCAAGATCTGGTGAGATTGGGCATATCCAGTGTGGTGTGGCTGTAGATTTACTTTCACTGCACCAATGAATATATGTTTGCCATATTTGGTGATAAATGTGAGCTAATGAAGGTTTCCTTGCTCTGAACACTGTTTGAAAGTATTCTCTTGACCTCAGGATAGAGGTTTCAATGGCTACGCTGTCAAAGACAGTCGATCCACATGTCTGTGATAACCAGGACCCAGCGTTAGTATGTCTGAACGTTGAGGGAGCAGAAGTAGAGCATCCATTGCCATTCTCTGCTGGTCTTCGTGTTTAAACTTTCTCACCACCCTGTGTAATATGGTAATTTAGAGGAAAAACCATCTGCCAGTTGAAGGTCCTGTCTCACCGATAAGGCATCCACAACGATCGCCATGGGATTCTTTGTTCTTGACCTATATGTGAGCACTTTGTTGTTCAACCAAGATGCTATGAGATCTATCTCTAGCAAGCACCTCTTGTTTACTAGAGTCCGGAAGATCTCTGGGTGTAGAGCCCATTCACTGGCCTGAATGGTGTGTCGACTTGAGAAAGTCCGTTTGCCCGTTTAGGATTCCCGGAATGAGAACGGCGGACAAGGTTGGATGATGAAGTCCTGCCCACTTAGGTATGTGACTTAACTTCTTCATCACTTTTTGTTTGAGAGTTCCCCCCTGATGTTGAGGTACACTACTGCCATCGCATTGTCCGAGCGGAACTGGACTGGTTTTGACTGAAGACTGTCCCGTGCCTACTCTGGTTTTTAACCTTTATCGGTAGACAGCTCTTTGGGAACACAATCTTCCTGACACTGATTCTAATGTCAGAGTTTTTACAATTCGATATCAAAAGGATTTCCCTTTGTCCAGCTGGAATGTCTGTAGCCACCAGGCTAACAACCTTCTTACTTTTATCGTAAGTACCATAGTCCATCTTTATTGTCTGATGCAATCCATTAATACTTACAGCACCTTGTATTCCCAGCTGGTCCTTCCAGGTATCAACCAGGCCCACACTGCTGATCTTCCATGATCTGATGAAATCTGGGTATACTCAGTGTGGTATGACTGTAGATTCTACTTGGTAAAAATCAGATGCTGCAGAGACCTAGAGTGGAATTGTGCATACTCCCTTCTATTGATGCAGATACCATCAAACCCATCCCCGCATTGCTGCGTGAGTGGATACCGTTTTACTGTCTGGTGAGTCCTAATCCTATAGTGAGGTAAAAAGTTACTCTCTGCTGACCTGATCCAGTACAGCCCCCAAGTGAGTCACCCGATATGACAAAACTGGAGACGATTTTCCCCAAGTTGTGAGTCACTTGCCCCTGTAAACACGCTATTGCTGTTGCCGATGACACAGAGCAATCTCTGTGACTGCCAGGAAAAAGATCATTTAGGTATGGGAAAAACCTTAACCCCTGCTGACGGAGATAAGGTGTTATTACTCTTATATTCCTGGTAAATACTCTGGGGACTGTGGCTAACCCAAAGGGTAAGGCCTACCTGTATAACTGAAAATGCTGTTTGGAGGATAGCAAACCTTGGATAACACTTATGAACAGTGGTATAGGAACATGTAGGTAAGCATCCTGTATATCCAGGGATACCATAAAAGCCCTGGCTCCATGCCACACATAAGGAACGTAACGATTCCACGTTTCCAAATGTATTTGTTCAGCATTTTAGGGTTGAGCATGGACCGAAATGACCCATTTGGCTTCCAACTATAACCAGGTTGAAGTAAAACCTTGTCCTTGTTTGCCAGAGGAACTGGAATGACTATTCCTGACCCAAGCAAATTTCTGACCTGCTTCTTGCAAAGCCAGGCCTTCATCTATAGCCAAGACAGGCTGTTTAGAAGGTGAAAGCATAATTAGAGATACCGTGCCAGACCTGTGTGACCTGAAGAAGTCAGTCCCCCCAACCTGGGGTCTTCCAGGCGGAGCCCACACCACCAGCTGATGGTTTTAATTTCTCTGACGTCCTAGTGGATGCTGGGAACTCCGTAAGGACCATGGGGAATAGCGGGCTCCGAAGGAGACTGGGCACATCTAAGAAATAATTAGGACTACCTGGTGTGCACTGGCTCCTCCCTCTATGCCCCTCCTCCAGACCTCAGTTAGAATTCTGTGCCCGGCCGAGCTGGTTGCACACTAGGGGCTCTCCTGAGCTCCTAGAAAAGAAAGTATATATTTAGGTTTTTTATTTTCAGTGAGATCTGCTGGCAACAGACTCACTGCTTCGTGGGACAGAGGGGAGAGAAGCGAACCTACCTGCTTGCAGCTAGCTTGGGCTTCTTAGGCTACTGAACACCATTAGCTCCAGAGGGATCGAACACAGGCCCAGCCTCGGTCGTCCGGTCCCGGAGCCGCGCCGCCGTCACCCTCGCAGAGCCAGAAGAACGAAGAGAAGTGGAAAAATCGGCGGCTGAAGACTCCTGTCCTTATTAAGGTAGCGCACAGCACTGCAGCTGTGCACCATTGCTCCCTCTGCACACCACACACTCCGGTCACTGATGGGTGCAGGGCGCTGGGGGGGGGGGGGGGCGCCCTGGGCAGCAATTAGAGTACCTTACCATGGCTAAAAGCACATAATACAGTGTATAACACTGTATATGTGCATAATCCCCCGCCATACAACATATATAAAAGCGGGAGGAGTCCGCCGAGAAAGGGGCGGGGCTATCTACCTCAGCACACCGGCGCCATTTTCTTCACAGCTCCGCTGGAAGACAGCTCCCCAGGCTCTCCCCTGCAGTGTCCAGGCCTCAAGAGTTAAAAAGAGAGGGGGGGCACAAAATTTAGGCGCAAAACTGTGTAAAAAAGCTGCTATAGGGAGAAATCACTCAGTACAAAAGTGTTACTCCCTGTGATATATAGTGCTGTGGTGTGTGCTGGCATACTCTCTCTCTGTCTCCCCAAAGGACTTTGTGGGGTCCTGTCCTCAGTCAGAGCATTCCCTGTGTGTGTGCGTGTGTCGATACGGCTGTGTCGACATGATTGATGAGGAAGATTATATGGAGGCGGAGCAGGTGCCGATAAGTGTGATGTCACCCCCTGCGGGGTCGACACCAGAGTGGGTGGATATGTGGAAGGTATTAACCGACAGTGTCAACTCCTTTACATAAAAGGCTAGATGACGTACAGCAGTGGGACAGTCGGCTTCTCAGCCCGTGCCTGCCCAGGCGTCTCAAAGGCCATCAGGGGCTCAAAAACGCCCGCTACCTCAAATGGTAGACACAGATGTCGACACGGAGTCTGACTCTAGTGTAGACGACGATGAGACAAATGTAAAATCCACAAGGGCCATCCGTTGTATGATTACGGCAATGAAAAATGTGTTGCACATTTCTGACATTAACCCAGTTATCACAAATGGGTATTATATTTGGGGAGAAAAAGCATCCAGTGGTTTTTCCCCCATCAGATGAATTGAATAAAGTGTCTGAAGAAGCGTGGGGTTCCACCCGATAAGAAAATAGTGATTTCTAAAAAGTTACTGATGGCGTACCCTTTCCCGCCAAAGGACAGGTTACGTTGGGAGACGTCCCCTAGGGTGGAGAAGGCGCTCACACGCTTGTCAAAAAAGGTGGCACTGCCGTCTCAGGATACGGCCGCCTTAAAGGAGCCTGCTGATAGAAAGCAGGAGGCTATCCTGAAGTCTGTATATACACACTCAGGTATTATACTGAGACCTGCAATTGCTTCAGTGTGTAGTGCTGCAGCAGCTTGGTCCGATACCCTGTCAGATAATATTTATACTAGACAGGGATACTATTTTGCTAACCATAGAGCATATTAAAGACGTGGTCTTATATATGAGAGATGCACAGAGGGATATTTGCCGGCTGGCATCTAAAATTAGTGCAATGTCCTTTCTGCCAGAAGAGTATTATGGACTCGGCAGTGGACAGTTGATGCTGATTCTAAAAGGCACATGGCGGTTTTGCCTTATAAGAGTGAGGAATTGTTTGGGGATGGTCTCTCGGACCTAGTATCCACAGCAACAGCTGGGAAGTCGACATTTTTACCTTAGGTTTCCTCACAGCCTAAGAAAGCACCGTATTATCAGGTACAGTCCTTTCGGCCCCAAAAAGGCAAGCGGGGCAGAAGCACTTCCTTTCTGCCCAGAAGCAGGGGAAGAGGGAACAAGCTGCACCAGACAGCCAGTTCCCTGGAACCAAAATTCTCCCCCGCTTCCTCTAAGTCCACCGCATGACGCTGGAGCTCCACAGGCGGAGCCAGGTGCGGTGGGGGCGCGTCTCCGGAACTTCAGCTACCAGTGGGTTCGCTCACAGGTAGATCCCTGGGTTCTACAAGTGGTATCTCAGGGATACAAGCTGGAGTTAGAGGCCACTCCCCCTCGCCGTTACCTCAAATCTGCCTTGCCGGCTGCTCCCAAAGAAAGGGAGGTAGTACTGGACGCTATTCACAAGCTGTACTTCCAGCAGGTGATAATCAAGGTACCCCCCCTTCAACAGGGGCGGGGTTACTATTCCACAATGTTGTGGTACCGAAACCAGATGGTTCGGTGAGACCCATCCTAAATTTAAAATCCTTGAACACTTATAAAAGGAAGTTCAAGTTCAAGATGGAATCACTCAGGGCGATTATTACAAGCCTGGAAGAGGGTGTCCCCATGTACCCACCTCACCAGGAGTACCTCAGGTTTGTGGTACAGGACTGTCATTACCAATGCCAGACGTTGCTGTTTGGTCTGTCCACGGCACCGAGGGTATTTACCAAGGTAATGGCCAAAATGATGATACTCCTTAGAAAGAAGGGAGTTATAATTATCCCGTACTTGGACGATCTCCTGATAAAGGCGAGGTCCAAGGAGCAGTTGCTAGTCAGCGTAGCACTATCTCAGGAAGTGCTGCATCAGCACGGCTGGATCCTGAATATCCCAAAGACGCAGCTGATTCCCGCGACGCGTCTGCTGTTCCTGGGGATGATTCTGGACACAGAACAGAAGAAGGTTTTCTCCCAGAGGAGAAGGCCCAGGAATTATCATCTCTGGTCAGGGACCTCCTGCAACCAAAACAGGTGTCGGTGCATCACTGCACGCGAGTCCTGGGAAAGATGGTAGCTCTTACGAAGCGTTTCCCTTTGGCAGGTTCCATGCGAGGATCTTCCAGTGGGATCTATTGGACAAGTGGTCCGAATCGCATCTTCAGATGCATCGGTGGATCACCCTGTCACCAAGGGCCAGGGTGTCTCTGCTGTGGTGGCTGCAGAGTGCTCATCTTCGTGAAGGCCGCAGATTCGGCATACAGGACTGGGTCCTGGTGACCACGAATGCAAGCCTCCGAGGGTGGGGGGCAGTCACTAAGGGAAGAAAACGTCCAAGGACAAAAACTTCCTTGCATATAAATATTCTGGATCTACGGGTCATTTACAATGCGTGAGTCAAACAGAATCCCTGCTTCAAAAACAATCGGTGCTGATTCAGTCAGACAACATCACGGCTGTCGCCCATGTAAATCGACAGGGCGGCACAAGAAGCAGGATAGCAATGGCAGAAGCCACAAGGATTCTTCGATGGGCGGAGAATCACGTGATAGCACTGTCAGCAGTGTTCATTCCGGGAGTGGAAAACTGGGAAGCAGACTTCCTCAGCAGACACGACCTCCACCCGGGAGAGTGGGGACTTCATCCAGAAGTCTTCAAGCTGATTGTACACCGGTGGGAACGACCACAGGTGGACATGATGGCGTCCCGCCTCAATAAAAAGCTAAAAAGATATTGCGCCAGGTCAAGGACCCTCAGGCGATAGCTGTGGACGCTCTGGTGACACCGTGGGTGTACCAGACGGTTTATGTGTTCCCTCCTCTTCCTCACATACCCAGGGTACTGAGGATAGTGAGAAAGAGAGGAGTAAGGACAATATTCATCGTTCCGGATTGGCCAAGAACAACTTGGTACCCTGAACTACAAGAAATGATCTCAGAGGACCCATGGCCTCTGCCCCTCAGACAGGACCTGCTACTGCAGGGGCCTGTCTGTTCCAAGACTTACCGCGGCTGCATTGACGGCAGGGCGGTTGAACACCGGATCCTAGCGGAGAAGGGCATTCCAGATGAAGTCTTTCCTACGCTGATTAAAGCTAGGAAGGATGTGACAGCAAAACATTATCATCGCATA
Source organism: Pseudophryne corroboree (assembly GCF_028390025.1). Classification (NCBI taxonomy): domain Eukaryota; kingdom Metazoa; phylum Chordata; class Amphibia; order Anura; family Myobatrachidae; genus Pseudophryne; species Pseudophryne corroboree. Next base: position 157,843,271 of record NC_086451.1, on the reverse strand, counting down.
TGGCGAAAATATGTTGCTTGGTGTGAGGCCAGGATGGCCCCAAAGGAAGAATTCCAGCTGGGTCGATTTCTGCACTTCCTACAGGCAGGAGTGACTATGGGCCTAAAATTGGGATACATAAAAGTCCAGATTTCGGCCCTGTCTTTTTTCTTTCAGAAATGAACTGGCTTCACTGCCTGAAGTTCAGACGTTGGTTACGGGAGTGCTGCATATTCAGCCTCCTTTTATGCCTCCAGTGGCACCTTGGGATCTCAACGTGGTGTTGGATTTCCTAAAATCACATTGGTTTGAGCCACTTAAGACCGTGGAGTTAAAATATCTCACGGGGAAGGTGGTCATGCTGTTGGCCTTGGCGTCGGCCAGGCGGGTGTCAGAGTTAGCGGCTCTGTCGTGTAAAAGCCCATATCTGATTTTCCATATGGACAGGGCAGAACTGAGGACTCGTCCCCAGTTTCTCCCTAAGGTGGTATCAGCATTTCATTTGAACCAACCTATTGTGGTGCCTGCGGCTACTCGGGATTTGGAGGATTCCAAGTTACTGGACGTAGTCCAGGCCCTGAAACTCTATGTTTCCAGGATGGCTAGAGTCAGAAAGACTGACTCGCTATTTATCCTACATGCACCCAACAAGCTGGGTGCTCCTGCTTCAAAGCAGAAAATTGCTCGCTGGATCTGTAGCACAATTCAACTTGCACATATTTGCGACTGGACTGCCGCATCCTAAATCTATAAAAGCCCATTCCACAAGGAAGGGGGCTCTTGGGCGGCTGCCCGAGGGGTCTCGGCTTTACAACTTTGCCGAGCTGCTACTTGGTCGGGTTCAAACACAATTGCAAAATTCTACAAGTTTGATACCCTGGCTGAGGAGAACCTAGAGTTCACTCATTCTGTGCTGCAGAGTCATCCGCACTCTCCCGCCCGTTTGGGAGCTTTGGTATAATCCCCATGGTCCTTACGGAGTTCCCAGCATCCACTAGGACGTCAGAGAAAATAAGAATTTACTCACCGGTAATTCTATTTCTCGTAGTCCGTAGTGGATGCTGGGCGCCCATCCCAAGTGCGGATTGTCTGCAATACTTGTATATAGTTATTGCTTAACTAAAGGGTTATTGTTTGGAGCCATCTGTTGAGAGGCTCAGTTGTTATTCATACTGTTAACTGGGTATAGTATCACAGTTGTACGGTGTGATTGGTGTGGCTGGTATGAGTCTTACCCGGGATTCCAAATCCTTTCCTTATTGTGTCAGCTCTTCCGGGCACAGTTTCCTAACTGAGGTCTGGAGGAGGGGCATAGAGGGAGGAGCCAGTGCACACCAGGTAGTCCTAATTCTTTCTTAGATTTTCCCAGTCTCCTTCGGAGCCTGCTATTCCCCATGGTCCTTACGGAGTTCCCAGCATCCACTACGGACTACGAGAAATAGAATTACCGGTGAGTAAATTCTTGTTTTTTCTACAGCACCTTTATTCCCCGATGGTCTCCCATCCAAGTACTAACCTGGCCCAACACTGTAGATCTTCTGGTATCCCAATGCTTTCCTAGTCTCCAGTCATACTGACGTGGGATTCAAACCTATGACAGGCTTCCATTGATATTGTAAGACCACACAACCTGTTAGAAACCACAAAAGGGCCGAAATGCAGAATTATAGGTTTGAACTGTATGTGGAAGGAACCTGACCTTCTTGGAATCTGCTTCTGATTTCAGAATAACTGTCGATTCTTACCAAAAATAATATTTTCAGAAAGACAATGATTCCACCTATAGCACCTGGTATTCACAGATGTTTCCCATCCAAGTACTCACCAGGCACCACATTGCTTAGCTTCTAAAATATGGTGAGATTGGGCATATCCAGTGTGGTATGGCTGTAGATCTTCCACGTAGCCAGCTATGAGCAGGTATAGCTAGGGCTGATGCCCTGGAGTAAATATTTTGCCCATATCCAATGCTTCCAGGAACATTGCCATTTTTTATATGAGCCATATGAGATTCTTGCTCTACTGAAAAATCTTCAATTGCATCAGCCCAGGCAACCACTGCCTTTGTCATTCAAGCCAAAGCCAAGGCCTGGCCTCATGACAGCCCTAGACAGAAAAAATGTAAAGCAAAGCTAATGTAGATTATTTGTATCTACTTTAGGAGCCATCTCCCCTTTTTTAAACAATCCCCAGCTAGAAGCAGATCATTGGATTTCCATTTCTTAGGAATTCTAACTTCTTATTGGGCGTAGCCCAAGCCTCTTCCATGATTTCCGTCAGCTGATCTGACCCTGGAAACTCGGTCTTAACTGTTTTGAGATGTTTAAACACAGGTGCCTTGGTTTTTAACACAGTCTCTGCTATATCCTCTAAGGATAAGATGGCTTTATTGCTTTAATTAACTCCACTATATTCAAGAGCTGAGACCTACCTCTTCTTCATATGATGAAGTAGAATAAATTGGGCTTTCATCTTCTGATGAATCTAAACAATGTGTAGCCTGTGAGGGTGAAGGTTTACTTACCACTGGTTCTGCGAAGCTGCTGCTGTGTGTAAGGGCTAATAGTGTAACCCTTTCCCTGGAACAGGATTTTGGGGGATTATCCATTTAACTTATCAGATAAAGCTTGTGCCAAGATAGCCCAAGGTGGATACACTCATACCTGTATCTGCCTTGTATCCTTGCTGAGCTAAAACATTATGCATACAAGCCATCCTGTACCAGATCATGAGGATAATACAGCTTCAAACATGATATGAGTGTCCTCACCAGTGCCGCTTTAATGCATGATAAATAGCACTTCCGACAGTGTACTACACAATTTTGTGACTGTATCACTTTAACCTTTTTTTTTAAAATGATATCCATCCGACCCTACTCATGCACCAGCATTATTGATCGCAAAACAAACTGACAAACATATAGTAAAGTCAGCATCATACTAGCAGTCAGTCACATGTTAACACATTAGTATAATAAGCAATATGAGTACATCATCAACTACAATAATACTTAATACTTAAGTATGTAGGAGAACACATTTACTGAATCATGTTTAACATATCTAACGTATTCAGAAGCAATGCGACAGAAACAACAGTAATGGTATACAGACTCATATGCAATAGGCCCTTATCTAACTATTCGTACTCAAAAAAGTAGATAGAGATTTAGTGCTGTATAGCCCACACTCAGTAGAGAGATACAGGGAGACTCGCCCCACTTCCAGGATCGATCAATACGTTAACGAACGCTGAGTGGATCCAGACGCTACTAGTGTACACTGCCGCTCCATGAACCTATAGTGAATACAGACGCTCTGTGAACACAGACACATCGGTCACTCAGCCACCTATGCTGCGAACGGGTCCCCTCATGGTAGCGCTCAGTGAACACAGATGCACCGGTCGCACAGCCGCCTATGCTGCGACCGGGTCCTCTCGTGGTAGCGTCTGGGACGGAAGTGAGGAAACTGTTCATGGTGGGAGACTTGGCGGAAACTGGTCATGAACCAGGGGAGGGACTACCAGGAGAGCGTCTGACTCCCCCTGCTGACATTAACCCTCATGCTATTCCTGGTGCCTATGATCCCTAAGACCTAGCGCTGCTGCACCCGTGGTGGCAGCCGCATCAGAGACTTTTTGGTAATCTCCTCCCAATACAGTGCGGCTATGTCCTTATTCCATCTACTAAGCGGAACCAAAGCCTTACCTTCTCCCCGTGCTCTGGCCACAGCTGGACCTGCTAGTATATCCGACACAGATGCCCACCGACACAGATACCCGCCGAAACAGCACTGTACTCCTGGGTAAGCATTGTCGCGACCCGGCGGAGAGTTGTTGGAGCAACTCTTTCTAAGTGTATAAGATGCTGTTTAGAAAGATCAATAAAAAAAACTAGTAAGACTATAAAAATATCATAAGAAAGCTTAGGGCTGCTTAGAAAATTAGCAGCCCTCTGACCATGGTCCGGCTCCTGCCGCACCAAACAAAAAACTGATTTGCCTGAGCCAGGGGGCGGGGATATATGGACGGGCCCCATGCATGCTGGGAGGCCGGAAAGCTTTGACTGATTGGTGCAAATCCGCTGTTGCTCCATCATATCCCATTGGTATCCTGTGGATAACCTGTGGACCCTGTCAGAGAAATATTCTAAGTTGGTGAAGTGAAATAAGAAAAATGTATATAAAAAATAATTTTCTGCAGCGGGGTACACTGGTATTCCACAGGGAATAACATTGGGGTGTAGAGATGGATCTTGATCCGAGGCACCAACATGCTAAAAACTTTGACTGTTCCCAGGATGCACCGCACTGCCTCCTTTATATAACCACTCCTCCGTGCACAGGAGCTCAGTTTTAAAGTTGGTGCTTGCAGTACAGGTCACTAACAGAGGGGGCTGCTAAGGCAGCCCTGAAGACTTTGAAGAAATGAAGAAAGCTTTTACTATGCTACTGAGCCGCAGCACTTCTATATCTGGGAGACATGCTATGCTGTGGCTCCATCATCTCCCCTTTGCAGCGCTGTATACTCCCACGGCCTGGTTCCCGGGTACTTACAGCGGAGACACAACGGTATTTGGGCACACCGCCGCTGCTCATCTCCAGGATCGCATAGCTGCAGGGCTTGGGGAGGAGGTAAGGGTCCCCCAGGGGGACCCGCCGGGTACAAATCACAATTTGCGCGCAGCCCATGGGAGACGGACCACTCAGCTGGCATGGACACTACTGCTCAAGGACCCCACTATATCCACCAGGGCAGTAAACAGAGCACAGGCATTTCTTTTAAGCTCCTTAAATTACCGGTGGTGAAGTCCAGCATTGTGGGAATACAGTGCTGACTTTAGCCCATCCCCTTAGCTCTCGTCGCCATCTACTGCAGATGTTCCCGCCCTGGAGCTGCTATCACTTTCCCCTCCCTGCTGAGACCTGGCGCCATTTTAGCTGAAGGGCTGCTCTCTGTGGGATTGCTGGGTGCTGTCTCCTCTGTATAGCCGCCTGTTCCAGCGCGGTGCTTATACAGGACACTTGAGTATTCTACCTGTCTTTTGACTGTGTTAGTTAAGATATGAGTGTGTTACTGACAGAATAGATGGTACAATTATTCTGTGATATACATCCAGTACTGCTGTGCATTGTTATATCTCTCTGCATATACATATCTGCTATTGTATGTAAATTGCCTGTCCAGTGCAGTATTATTGTTGTGTACATTATTCCTGCATTGTGTTTGTGACTGAGTGTGCCATATAGCTACTGTGTGTGATCTCCTTTTCTAGTGTATGACACCCTTGTGATAAAGGTAACCCCAGGACAGGGCACCCCTCGCTGATCCAAGCTCAAGCCCACACTCAATCGGTCAGCATCAGGTTCATTCATGGCTGCAGCCAGTTACCAGTTAAATAAAGAGAGTGAAGTAGGAAATAGCAGAAGCAGCTTTATTTCCTGAAAGCAGTACGTTATAAAGATATACACATTTGCATACAGTGTCAGAGTTTCCTTACACAAAGCTTAATCCTATTGGTTAATGACCTCTTTAATTCTATTGGTTAATAAACTCCTATCTTATACGTAATATACTTAGTAACTATATGTGCTTTTAAGTGGGGTAACTGGGTTTTTTGCTAAGCTTGAGACGTACATTAGTCTGGTTATGTTTTCACATCTGCTATACCGCAAACTGACAAATACCCTTTGAAGCTTACATGTTTAGCTGCTGACATTATATTTCTGCTAGGAAATTACCATGAAATATATCTTAGATAAAGGTCATAACTTCACAATATGGGTCTAAACAAAGTACAATGCTTTGTACTTTTTCCTGTATCAGCTCTAAGCTGAAAACAATTTGAAACAGATTATCAGATGTCAATTACATATGGAGTCTATGAACAAGTATGGCTTCCATTTTTATCAACTTCCCCTCTTTGTTTCTAATTTTTACCTCTAATCTACCCTTCCTTTACCTGGTCATTGATTCTATAGGGACACCTATTTTCACATCTAGTTTACCATAAGGGCACTCAGGATGTGGGCTAGTCCATTCAACACCCCTATAATCAGGCAGAACCATTGTTCCCTATTCTCTTATCCCTAACCACAAGAGAAAGTTCATAAAGCAGAGGAGTCTTCTGAAGATGGAATTATCATAATGTTCATGGTCCTTGCTCAGTAGTCCTCGAAAGTCTTTCTGACGCAATATTGTGACAGCAAAGTTCATTATATTACGTTATCATAACAGTAGGGACAGCTTCTGAGTATCTTGTATGGCAGGTTTCACAGTAGTGTGATGTGGAGTTATATATTGTAGCTCCTCCAATAAGTTCCATATAAATTGGTTGTGGTTTAGCAGTTTCAGCAATGCCTTAGGTAGAAAAACATTTTAGTGTCAGTATCCACATAATAAGCCTTACAATAAAATATACAATTAATAGCAAAACAAGTCCCTTAGCAATAATAGATAATATTCCTGAAAACCAATTGGTTGTATAGTGTTAATAAAACCAAGAAAAGAAAGAATCTGGAATTACACTAGTATAATTATGATTAGTAGCAAACTGATGATTTTATTTTATTTTTTTAAATCAATTTCATTCATGTTTTCATCAATAATATCCTCTGGATTAGTATCATTAGTCAAATAAGTGCAACATTTAACTCCATACACAGTTTGCAATGTGACACAATAGCCTGCAGATACATTAAACAATTGGTGACTGTTTATATTGGTTCTGTTTTACGTTTAATGACCAGCATCTTCTATGCTATTTGTCTTTACCTGGGTAATTGTTGACATCCTATGTGTAGACATTTCAGGTGGAGTAAGGATAGTTAGTTGTGTATATATATATTCCCTTTTGTTCTGTTATTTTTGGCATAGTTACTGATCATTGCACTATCACTTGACTCCTCATATAAGTAAGGGTTAATCATTACTGTTTATATAAGAATAACCATGCTAACAAGAAGAACTGAGTAACACATTATACATCCCCCAGACCCTTATATGGCCTGGGGCCTATAAAATAGTATTTGTATATTTTGATTATGTATCGTGATTGGATAATACTTCCTTTGTCACTTTCTTGCAATGAGATGCGTTTATTCACGAGTCTCTTTCACTCAACGTGACTGAAGTGGCGGTAGTCAACAGAACTTAGGGGGTCATTCCGAGTTGTTCGCTCGCTAGCAGATTTTAGCAGCATTGCACACGCTAGGCCGCCGCCCTCTGGGAGTGTATCTTAGCATAGCAGAATTGCGAATGAAAGAATAGCAGGATTGCGAATAGAAAATTCTTAGCAGTTTCTGAGTAGCTTGAGACTTACTCTTACACTGCGATCAGCTCAGCCCGTTTAGTTCCTGGTTTGATGTCACAAACACGCCCTGCGTTCGGCCAGCCACTCCCTCGTTTCTCCAGACACTCCCGCGTTTTATCCTGGCACGCCTGCGTTTTTCCGCACACTCCCAGAAAACGGTCAGTTTCCGCCCAGAAACACCCACTTCCTGTCAATCACACTCCGATCACTTCAACGATGGAAATTCTTCATTCGGACGTAAGTAAATCTACTAAGTTTTGTGCTAAAATACTTAGCGCATGCGCACTGCATAACATGCGCATGCGCATTTTCGCCTTGATCGCTCCGTTGCGAAAATCAGCAATGAGCGAACAACTCGGAATGACCCCCTTAGAACGGTCCTTTGAATTTGGGTTCAAGAGACTTTCTCTTTCTTAGTGACCCAATCACCATGCTTTAGTTCATGTGAGTCTTGGGAACAGTTGGTATCTGGAATACAATCAAAAACTTTGCCGTGCAATTTGGTTAGTTGCTGTTGTATATGCATTACATAATGGGGGTAATTCCAAGTTGATCGCAGCAGGAAAATTTTTAGCAGTTGGGCAAAACCATGTGCACTGCAGGGGGGGCAGATATAACATTTGCAGAGAGAGTTAGATTTGGGTGGGTTATTTTGTTTCTGTTCAGGGTAAATAGTGGCTGCTTTATTTTTACACTGCAATTTAGATTGCAGATTGAACTCACCACACCCAAATCTAACTCTCTCTGCACATGTTATATCTGCCTCCCCTGCAGTGCACATGGTTTTGCCCAACTGCTATCAAAATTCCTGCTGCGATCAACTTGGAATTACCCCCAATAAGTTAAGTCACCATGCTCATGTTGCAGCTGCTGTGGAAAATAACAGCCTGTTCTAGCAACAATACCGAACAAGTTTTCATATGGTATTAACCCATGCTTTCCAGTATTTGAGAACAAAGCAATGGGTAAACATTCTAACCATGTTTTGCCTGTTTCTATAACTAATTTTTATAGCTTCAGTTTTAGAGTAATAGTAAAGTTTTTCTACATGTCTACTACTCTGCCTATAGGGAGTGTAAAAGGCCTGAGTAACACCTAATCTGATAAAATTTTGCCTAGTATCTCTCCTGTAAAATGGGTACCTCTGTTGCTTTCAAAAACTGAAGGTACTCTATATCTACATTTCTCTGACGTCCTAGTGGATGCTGGGTACTCCATAAGGACCATGGGGAATAGACGGGCTCCGCAGGAGACTGGGCACTCTAAAATAAAGATTAGGTACTATCTGGTGTGCACTGGCTCCTCCCTCTATGCCCCTCCTCTAGACCTCAGTTAGAATCTGTGCCCGGCCCGAGCTGGTTGCAAACTAGGGGCTCTCCTGAGCTTCTAGTAAAGAAAGTATTTGTTAGGTTTTTTATTTTCAGTGAGATCTGCTGGCAACAGACTCACTGCTACGAGGGACTAAGGGGAGAGAAGCGAACCTACCTGCTTGCAGCTAGCTTGGGCTTCTAAGGCTACTGGACACCATTAGCTCCAGAGGGATCGAACACAGGTCCAGCCTCGGTCGTCCGGTCCCGGAGCCGCGCCGCCGTCCCCCTTGCAGAGCCAGAAGCAAGAAGAACATCCTAAAAATCGGCGGCTGAAGACTCCGGTCTTCATTAAGGTAGCGCACAGCACTGCAGCTGTGCGCCATTGCTCCCCATGCACACCACATACTCCGGTCACTGATATGTGCAGGGCGCTGGGGGGGGGCGCCCTGGGCTGCAATTAGAGTACCTTACATTGGCAAACAGCACATAATATAGTCTAAAAAACTATATATGTGCAAAAATCCCCCGCCATAATATAAATATAAGAGCGGGAGAAGTCCGCCGAGAAGGGGGCGGGGCTATCTCCCTCAGCACACTGGCGCCATTTTCTCTTCACAGCTCCGCTGGAAGACAGCTCCCCAGGCTCTCCCCTGCAGTTTCCAGGCTCAAAGGGTAAAAAAGAGAGGGGGGGCACTAAATTTAGGCGCAAACTGTATATGTAAAGCAGCTATAGGGAAAAATCACTTTGTGTTAGTGTAAATCCCTGATTATATAGCGCTGTGGTGTGTGCTGGCATACTCTCTCTCTGTCTCCCCAAAGGACTTGGTGGGGTCCTGTCCTCAGTCAGAGCATTCCCTGTGTGTGTGCGGTGTGTCGGTACGGCTGTGTCGACATGTTTGATGAGGAAGCTTATGTGGAGGCGGAGCAGGTGCCGTTATGTGTGATGTCACCCCCTGCGGGGCCGACACCAGAGTGGGTGGATATGTGGAAGGTATTAACCGACAGTGTCAACTCCATACATAAAAGGTTGGATGACGTAACAGCTGTGGGACAGCCGGCTTCTCAACCCGTGCCTGCCCAGGCGTCTCAAAAGCCATCAGGGGCTCAAAAACGCCCGCTACCTCAGATGGCAGACACAGATGTTGACACGGAGTCTGACTACAGTGTCGACGATGAGGAGACAAATGTACAAACCACAAGGGCCATCCGATGCATGATTACGGCAATGAAAAATGTGTTGCACATTTCTGACATTAACCCGGTTACCACAAAAAAGGGTATTATGTTTGGGGAGAAAAAGCAACCAGTGGTTTTTCCCCCATCGGATGAGTTGAATGAAGTGTGTGAAGAAGCGTGGGGTTCCCCCGATAAGAAACTGGTAATTTCTAAAAAGTTACTAATGGCGTACCCTTTCCCGCCAGAGGACAGGTTACGTTGGGAGACATCCCCTAGGGTAGATAAGGCGCTCACACGCTTGTCAAAAAAGGTGGCACTGCCGTCTCAGGATACGGCCGCCCTAAAGGAGCCTGCAGATAGAAAGCAGGAGGCTATCCTGAAGTCTGTATATACACACTCAGGTACTATACTGAGACCTGCAATTGCGTCAGCATGGATGTGTAGTGCTGCAGCAGCTTGGTCCGATACCCTGTCAGATAATATTGATACCCTCGACAGGGATACTATTTTGCTAACCATAGAGCATATTAAAGACGTCATCTTATATATGAGGGATGCACAGAGGGATATTTGCCGTCTGGCATCTAGAATTAATGCAATGTCCATTTCTGCCAGGAGAGTACTCTGGACTCGGCAGTGGACAGGTGATGCTGATTCTAAAAGGCACATGGAGGTTTTGCCTTATAAGGGTGAGGAATTATTTGGGGAAGGTCTCTCGGACCTCGTATCCACAGCAACAGCTGGGAAGTCGACATTTTTTACCTCAGGTTTCCTCACAGCCTAAGAAAGCACCGTATTATCAGGTACAGTCCTTTCGGCCCCAAAAAGGCAAGCGGGTCAAAGGCGCTTCCTTTCTGCCCAGAGGCAAGGGAAGAGGGAAAAAGCTGCACCAGACAGCCAGTTCCCAGGAACAAAAATCCTCCTCCGCGTACTCTAAGTCCACCGCATGACGCTGGGGCTCCACAGGCGGAGCCAGGTGCGGTGGGGGCGCGTCTCCGGAACTTCAGCGACCAGTGGGTTTGCTCACAGGTAGATCTCTGGGTGCTGCAAGTGGTATCTCAGGGATACAAGCTGGAGTTCGAGGCCACTCCCCCTCGCCGTTACCTCAAATCAGCCCTGCCGGCTTCTCCCAAAGAAAGGGAGGTAGTACTGGCAGCTATTCACAAGCTGTACCTCCAGCAGGTGATAATCAAGGTACCCCCCCCCCTTCAACAGGGGCGGGGTTACTATTCCACAATGTTTGTGGTACCGAAACCGGACGGTTCGGTGAGGCCCATCCTAAATTTAAAATCCTTGAACACTTATATAAGGAAGTTCAAGTTCAAGATGGAATCGCTGAGGGCGGTTATTGCAAGCCGGGAAGAGGGGGATTTTATGGTGTCATTGGACATCAGGGATGCATACCTGCATGTCCCCATTTACCCACCTCACCAGGAGTACCTCAGGTTTGCGGTACAGGACTGTCATTACCACTATCCACGGCACCAAGGGTATTTACCAAGGTAATGGCCGAGATGATGATACTCCTCCGAAAGAAGGGAGTAATAATTACAGGAAGTGCTGCATCAGCATGGCTGGATTCTGAATATCCCAAAGTCACAGCTGATTCCTGCGACGCGTCTGCTGTTCCTGGGCATGCTTCTGGACACAGAACAGAGGAAGGTGTTTCTCCCGGAGGAGAAGGTCCAGAAATTATCATCCCTGGTCAGGGAACTCCTGAAACCAAAACAGGTGTTGGTGCATCACTGCACGCAAATCCTGGGAAAGATGGTAGCTACTTACGAAGCAATTCCCTTCGGCAGGTTCAATGCAAGGATCTTCCAGTGGGATCTATTGGACAAGTGGTCCGGATCGCATCTTCAGATGCATCGGTTGATCACCCTGTCCCCGAGGGCCAGGGTGTCTCTGTTGTGGCTGCAGGGTGCGCATCTTTTCGAAGGCCGCAGATTCGGCATACAGGACTGGGTCCTGGTGACCACGGATGCCAGCCTCCGAGGTTGGGGGGCAGCCACTCAGGGAAGAAATTTCCAAGGACAATGGTCGAGTCAGGAAACTTCCCTACACATAAATATTCTGGAACTAAGGGCCATTTACAATGCCCTTAGTCAAGCAGAATCCCAGCTTCAAAACCTACCGGTGCTGATTCAGTCAGACAACATCACGGCGGTCGCCCATGTAAACCGACAGGGCGGCACAAGAAGCAGGATGGCAATGGCAGAAGCCACAAGGATTCTTCGATGGGCGGAGAATCACACGCTAGCACTGTCAGCAGTGTTCATTCCGGGAGTGGACAACTGGGAAGCAGACTTCCTCAGCAGACACGACCTCCACCCGGGAGAGTGGGGACTTCATCCAGAAGTCTTCAAGCTGATTGTAAACCGTTGGGAACGACCACAGGTGGACATGATGGCGTCCCGCCTCAACAAAAAGCTAAAAAGATATTGCGCCAGGTCAAGGGACCCTCAGGCGATAGCTGTGGACGCTCTAGTGACACCGTGGGTGTACCAGTCGGTTTATGTGTTCCCTCCTCTTCCTCTCATACCCAAGGTACTGTGGTTAATAAGAAAGAGAGGAGTAAGAACTATACTCATCGTTCCATGCTGGCCAAGAAGAACTTGGTACCCAGAACTACAAGAAATTATCTCAGAGGACCCATGGCCTCTGCCGCTCCGACAGGACCTGCTGCAGCAGGGGCCCTGTCTGTTCCAAGACTTACCGCGGCTGCGTTTGACGGCATGGCGGTTGAACGCCGGATCCTAACGGAAAAGGGCATTCCGGATGAAGTAATTCCTACGCTGATAAAAGCTAGGAAGGATGTGACAGCAAAACATTATCACTGCATATGGCGAAAATATGTTGCTTGGTGTGAGGCCAGGAAGGCCCCAACAGAGGAATTTCAGCTGGGTCGATTTCTGCACTTCCTACAGTCAGGAGTGACTATGGGCCTAAAATTGGGATCCATTAAAGTCCAGATTTCGGCCCTGTCTATTTTCTTTCAAAAAGAACTGGCTTCACTGCCTGAAGTTCAGACGTTTGTTAAGGGAGTGCTGCATATTCAGCCCCCTTTTGTGCCTCCAGTGGCACCTTGGGATCTCAACGTTGTGTTGGATTTCCTAAAATCACATTGGTTTGAGCCACTTAAGACCGTGGAGCTAAAATATCTCACGTGGAAGGTGGTCATGCTGTTCGCCTTCGCTTCGGCCAGGCGTGTGTAAGAATTGGCGGCTTTGTCATGTAAAAGCCCATATCTGATTTTCCATATGGACAGGGCAGAATTGAGGACTCGTCCCCAATTTCTTCCCAAGGTGGTATCAGCGTTTCATTTGAACCAACCTATTGTGGTGCCTGCGGCTACTAGGGACTGGGAGGATTCCAAGTTGCTGGACGTAGTCCGGGCCCTGAAAATCTATGTTTACAGGACGGCTAGAGTCAGAAAAACTGACTCGCTATATCCTGCTTCAAAGCAGACTATTGCTCACTGGATCTGTAGTACGATTCAGCTTGCACATTCTGCGGCTGGACTGCCGCATCCTAAATCAGTGAAAGCCCATTCCACGAGGAAGGTGGGCTCTTCTTGGGCGGCTGCCCGAGGGGTCTCGGATTTACAGCTTTGCCGAGCTGCTACTTGGTCGGGTTCAAACACATTTGCTAAATTCTACAAGTTTGATACCCTGGCTGAGGAGGACCTTGAGTTTGCTCATTCGGTGCTGCAGAGTCATCCGCACTCTCCCGCCCGTTTGGGAGCTTAGGTATAATCCCCATGGTCCTTACGGAGTACCCAGCATCCACTAGGACGTCAGAGAAAATAAGAATTTACTCATCGGTAATTCTATTTCTCGTAGTCCGTAGTGGATGCTGGGAGCCCGTCCCTAGTGCGGACTTTCTGCAATACGTGTATATAGTTATTGCTTAACTAAAGGGTTATTGTTATGAGCCATCTGTTCAGTGAGGCTCAGTTGTTATTCATACTGTTAACTGGGTATAGTTATCACGAGTTGTACGGTGTGATTGGTGTGGCTGGTATGAGTCTTACCCTGGATTCCAAATCCTTTCCTTGTAGTGTCCGCTCTTCCAGGCACAGTTTCCCTAACTGAGGTCTGGAGGAGGGGCATAGAGGGAGGAGCCAGTGCACACCAGATAGTACCTAATCTTTCTTTTAGAGTGCCCAGTCTCCTGCAGAGCCCGTCTATTCCCCATGGTCCTTACGGAGTACCCAGCATCCACTACGGACTTCGAGAAATAGAATTACCGGTGAGTAAATTCTTATTATTGCTTCTTGCATTAACTTCTTTGCAACTGTTTTGGTGTTTGCTGCCCTGCAAGGCCAAGCCTTGACTCAATTTAAAAATAGATCTTTGCACACAAGTACATTTTCATACCCGGAACATTTAGGTAACTGGATAAAGTATTAGTAATCGCTGAAAGGGGTAGCAGGTTTGCGGGGTACTTTTTTTCTGGTACCTTTACTACCTTTCCTGGGTTATGTAAAGCACAAGTTACGCACCCTGCAACATAAGCCTGTGCTGCCTGTGTGAAACCTGGTGCTACCCAATGCTGGTTCAGAATCCTCACCATTGCATCTCTTGATTGGTGAGTTTTTTCATGCAATATTTGTGCTAAGACTGGGTAAAGTGAGTGTGGTAAACAGAAACATTTTCCCACCATCCATCTGTCACCGTGTATTCGCCCACCTAATTTTTACCAATCTTTTTTCTCCTTGCCTAAGGCCTGTGCTTGTAATTTGCACAATAACTGTAAGTCTAATGACTCTGGTGTGACTGTTAACATCACCTGAGTATTTGACAGAGACTGGACCGCTGCAGCTTTTGCCACCTGGTCAGCTAAAGCATTTCCTCTAACCTCTGCAGTTTTTTCTTTAGTGTGTGCCTTGACCTTTATGACTACTCATTTTTTTGTCAATTGAAAGGCAGCAAATAATGCCCTAATACAGTCTGCATGTTTTATTTGTTTTCCTGAAGAGCCTATAAAATCTCTGCTCTTCCAGGTAACCGCATAGTCATGGGCAATATCAAAGCAGTACCTTGAGTCTGTATAAATGTTAACTGTTTGACCTTCAGTATAAATACAGGCTGCAATCAGTGCCCTAAGTTCTGCCTCCTGAGCTGAACTACCTGGTTGCAGGGGTTCCTGTATTAAGATGTCTGGTAACTGCAAAACCTGTATGTGGATTTCCATCCACATAGTACCTGGAGCCATCCACAAATAAATGTAAATTTGCATTTAGTAGAGGATACTCCTGTATGTCTGGTGTACTTGCGGCTTCAAGGTTCATCAAGTCTATACAGTCATATTCTAGGTCTTGTGTGGAAAAAGAAAAATTTGATGGATCTTCTGTTTCTCCCATTTTATCATTACTCACACTGTCCTACTTGTCACTAAGGGCAGGAGATTTTTCTCCCCCCCTCACCTTTCCCCTCTTTTGAAACCAGCGGCAATAACGTACCTTGGTTCAAAGATGTACAACTTTTGATGGTGACATTGGACGGTGTGAGCAATGCTACTTTATACAGTATTTGGTCAGTCTAGCAGCTAATAGGTGTTTTGATTTGAACTGAGAGAATGTGTATAGCTGCTCATGAGTCAGTTATAATACACCTTGTGCTTTATGTCCTATTTGGTCATCATATAAAACTTGGAGTTTTTGTGATGCCCCTGGAATCCCTTTTCTGCAATATGTAATTATACCTAAAAGGATGTGAGTTGTTTACATGTTTGAGGAGGTTTATCTTCTGAAATAATTTTCCTCCTGTTTGTAGTGATATGCTTACTATAAGCAGAAATGCAGTGCTCTAGAAATTGTACTTTGTTTTATGCATGTTGTGACTTATTTCTGTGTACCTTACATTTCTTTTCATATAGGAATAGCAATAAGGGTTGACATTTGGGTTATATTTAAAAATACCTTACACTTGTTGTCCTTTTGATGGCATCATATAAAACTTAGTTTTCTGTGATGCCCTTGGAATGTATTTTGTACAATAGGTGATTAATTCTAGAAATGACTTAAACTGTTGTACATTGCATCACTGCTGATGCTCGGCACAGAACAGTAAAGGAGGGAGGTTTATTTTAGAAATATCTCTAAGACGCACCGTCTTAGAGATATTTCTAAAATAAACCTCCCTCCTTTACTGTTCTGTGCCGAGCATCAGCAGTGATGCAATGTTAATGTATGTTCACCTAACATCTTTCAGAGGTATTATTTATGCATTGTTAAATTCTACAGTTACAATCTTGATTTTATACCATGTAAATGTAATTGTATCATGAGGGCAGACTCCTATCTTAGGGGTATGGACTATGACTATGTTCTGCCCACTTCTCATACCTAGTTTACCTTATCACTTGGCCCCACCCCTTGTAATAGTTACCCAAACACTTCCTGATTCTTTGGCATTTTATTACACACTGTAACTGGAACAGTAACTAGCTGTACATTAAAGAAAATATTTTCTTACATCTGTAACATGTTTCTAATTATCTATATATGAACTGTTACTCTTTTAGACACAGATATTAATTTTACTGTGGAGATCTGTTTAATGCAAATACATGTCATATTTTCAGTCTTATGACAGCCCTTTGCTATTGGCTAGGGCAATATTTATTTGTCCACAACACATTTTATTATACTATCCAAAACTTTATATTTTGTCTATTTTTTTTAATTACACTAACTTTATTTACATTAAGAGAATACTATTACACACACACAAATAATACATTAAGAGTGAGCCAGCACTCTCCCAACTCCGAACAGAGGTTGGCTGGAGTTTAATGATAAACCATTAGAATTTACATAATACATTATATCACACACTTCCATTGAAGTCTACAAGTTATTTGTAGCAACTGATTTAATACATATTTACCAATGTAATTTACCGACTATAAATTTTGCTATTCTGTGGCACAAAATGACAGAAAAAGTGCAAACACACTGATCACAATTTATGAATAATCTCTTTACACAATTTGATGAGCATGCAGTTCCAGGGACAAAAGCAGCCTGAAACAGACTGTTGGACCCCAAATAAGTTTTACCTAATGACGGACCAGACCAGCCCACATGGGAATGCAAAGAGGAGTAAATAATAGATTACTCACCAGCTGGATTTATGTTTGCATTTCCATGTCACCTGAGTCCAATTGCAATTTGCTTATTAGAGGAAGTATAAGAGCCATCAGGGTAACGAAGGGGATGGACTGACGTGGCAGTTCTAGCACCATTCAAAATGTTGGTGAGCAATTTGCCAGAATTGTTCCCAAATCTGTGATATTTATAGTTAATACTGTATAAGTGTTTGTTGCCCTGCTTATTAAGATATTAATTAAAGTGGGTCCTTGCTGTATTATATTTTTGTTTACTAGTTAAATTGGGCAAACAACAGAAATCGGTGTACGCCAAAGTGAGTGTGTTGTAGGTGGAGGTAAGTAGCGGCATAGGTTTTATTAAGAAATTATATCGCCTCTAAGGACTGCCTTGGCGGTTTGCCAAAATAGGGGGGGGGGGTCAGAGGCGGCTTGAGACTGGTTGTTAGAGCAGTAGTCACGCCAGCTGGCAGATAGCATAGACTTAAAATCCTGAGAAGCCAGAAGATGAGAGGGGAAGCGCCAGGAAATCTGTGAGGATTGTTCCATAGAGATGTGCAATACAAATCTTTGCAGGGAATGGTCAGAAATGGAAATGGGTTTAATCTCCACAGAGGATACTCTTGTGAACAGGGTCTGAGATAGTAACACATAATCTATTCTCGACAAGGTCTGGTGTGCGGCCAAGAAGCACGTAAATTCTTTGACAGTGAGGTTAAATGCCCTCCAAATATCCACTAATGTCAGCTAGGAGGCGAATTGGGGTACTCCTAATTTTGGCAAGGAGAATGAGCGGTTAGGGGAGGAGGATCTGTCAAGGAATTTGTCGGAGATTAAATTGAAGTCTCTACATACTAATAAAGGGTCTTGTGTGTAGGGAGTTAGATCAGCAATCAGTTTTACACAAAAGTGCTTATTGTAAGCCGTAGGGGCATATACATTACAAAGGGTATAGGGCTTGAAATATAACATAACTCGCGCGATAAGAAAGCGCCCCTCAGGGTTCTGAGATAGTTTTAGTGATGTCTAGGGGGATGGCGCGCTTTACCAAAATCACCACCCCTCTAGCTTTAGAGGTGAAGGGCGCACAGGCTACCAAACTCCACCCCAGCATTTGAAGCTTTACCATTTCAGCATGCACTAGATGAGCTTCCTGCAAAAAAATTAAATCAAGCTTCAATTTATTGCATTATACTAGAATTTTCCTGTGCTTAGCTGGTGAATTAAATCCTCCCATATTCAGGGAGCCTACCTTGAGTGATGACATATTTTACATGATGAGATGAGACCGAAAAGTTCCAGGCAGCAATAAGAGACAATACTGTGAAGAAAAGAGTAAGAGAGGAGGGGAAAGAACACCAAGGTATGGGGGAGACACAAGACAGCAAAATCCAACTTTAACGGAGCAATATATGACACACGCAGCGTGTCCAAAGTATATAACATATTTTCGCATAACTTCTGGAAAACTACTAAAATTTGTAACCTAAACAGGTATAGGAAGTAATACAACATAACCCGGGGCATAACCCCTATCCTCCTCAGCTGAGAAGAAAAAGGTCTCTCCCTTAATTGCAAAACCTTCAGAGAAAACACTGTGAGGCCACAATAGGAGCCGGCCAAATAGACAATAAAGAGAAAGTCAGTTGAGCCGATTCCAGCACATTTATAGCGGTGAATGCAATAGTGTGGCATATTAAACATGGTCTGTGATATCTACGTCAGAGGTTTTCCCTTTGTCACAGAGAAAGTCCGCGGCTTCTTCCGGGGAAAGAAAGTCAAAATGCTTATCCTTGTCAAAAATACGCAGCTTGGCAGGGTAGATTAAAGATAACTTCTGCTTGTCCGCTATCAGGCGGGAACAGATGGGCCATCTTGGAAGAGGCGCAGGCTGAAGCCTTCCCTTTTTATAACAAGTTGTTTCCTGGAGGCTCTCCAGATTTCCAGCTTATGAACGTAGCTGAGGCATTTTAAAATAGTGACCCTGGGACGGGAATCGTCAGGGCGAGACGAGGGCCAATTCTGTGAACCCGTTCTACAACCATATCTTTGCACAGTTCCTGGATCCCCAGGATTTGGGGCAGGGTATATTTGACAAATTGCTCTAAGGATGGCCCTTTAAATGTTTCAGGAAGTCCGACCACCCTAATATTATTGCGCCTAGAGCGATTTTCAATTTCTTCTAAGCGCTTGATTATAGCATAGTTCTCCTCCAGCCTTTTGACATCCACTTGAAAATCTGCCAAGTTGTGTGCTATAGACCCTATTCTGTTCTCAGCAGTGGTAACCCTCATGTTAAGTTGTTGAATTTGAGTGGTGATTTTACTTACCGCTTTAGACAGAAGCGGACCTACTGTGGAGGAGATAGCATCAACCAGGTCTCCATAAGACAGCGGAGCATCACGATGAAGGTGCTCGGATGCGGCATCCGCATCTAGGGAGTCTGTGGCCTGTTTCTAAGAGACAGGAGAGGCCGCCAGCGTTTCCGTGTCCGGTGCCATAACAGGGTCAGGGCTCCTCTTCATCAGGCGCAGCGTTTGCTGCTGCGTCTGTGGCGGCTGGGAGGAAGTTATATATTTATCCATCTGCTGGCGAGCGGGGGGTCCGGGGGGCCAGTCAGGGAGAGTGGAGGCTATTTAAAGCTGTGTAAAAGCAGCAAACCAGCCGGGAAAGGAGAGGAGCTGTGAGAAGCGCTGCTCACTCCATGCAGCCGGAACCAGAAGTGCAGATACAGGTTTTTAAATCCTTGGTTAAACAGAAGTCTACACCTCAGCCCTCTGGGGCTAAGGGGCCCTCTAAGTGCGTGCTTTCCTCCTCTCAATCCATTCATGTTTTAGATACTTCTGATGAAGATGGGGTCTATACTGATCCGACTGATTCTGACTCAGCAGACTCTGATGTGGAGCATGTACCTCAGGTTGATGTCCCTGAATTAGTGGAAGCTATCAAAATGGTTCTCCAGATTGATGATGAAGCTGATCCCACTACTTCATCAAAAAAGCCTGATAAATTCAAGCGTCAGAAGGTGGCAAAGGTAATTTTTCCTCACTCTGACCTTTTAATTGACATACGTCAAGAGGCTTGGGTCTCCCCAGGAAAGAAGTTTGCCCTATCCAAGAAGATGTTGGCTCGTTTTCCTATCCCTGCGGAGTTAACTAACAAGAAGGAAACTCCACCGCTGCTCGACTCGCACGTCGCACAGATCGTGGTTTCCTCACCTCTGCCTGTCACCACTGTCACCTCCCTGAAGGAGCCGACAGATAAGCGTGTGGAGGGATACCTGAAGTGTATTTATTCCCTAACTGGGGCAATTCACAAGCCCACTATTGCGGTCTCCTGGGCTGCAAAACTATTGATGTGAGGGTCCAAGTACTAGAGGAAGAGCTACCTCAGGATATTTCTGACATTACCAATCAGTGTCTGTCTCATATAACCACTGCCTCTCATTATATTGAAGAGGCGTCCTATTAGGCAGGTATTCTGGTGTCCAAAGCGTCCACTATGTCTATTTTGGCTCGCCGGATTCTGTGGTTGGGATCCTGGAAGGTGGACCTAGATTCCAAGAAGACTCTGGAGGTGCTCCCTTTTAAGGAAGAGATCCTTTTTGGAGAAGATCGTAATAAGATTGTGACTGACTTAGCCTCTGCTAAGACTGCGTGCCTTCCTAATACTACTCCTTCTGCTCCGAAAGCTAAAAGTACTACTTTTCATTCTTTTCAGACCTCCGTTAAATCAAAGGGTCATGGGTACTCGAGCAAGCCTTGTACTTCCAAGACCGATAAGCCCAAATCTAAACATTCCTGGACTGCCCATCAGCCTGCTTCCAAACGGGAAAGCCTGCAGCATGAAGGGGCTGCCCTCCACCTTAGGGACCCCAGGGTGGGAGGCCATCTACTGCAGTTCACCCAGGTCTGGTTAAGGACCAGTTCAGATGCGTGGGTGCAGGAAGCTGTCTCTCACGGGTACGTGGTCTCTTTCAAGAGACGTCCCCCCTCGCCAGTTCTGTGCAACTGTCATCCCATTAGTCCCATTGAAGGTGCAAGCTCTACACTTGGTTGTCAAATCACTCCTGGAGATAGGACCGGTGGTGCCGGCGCCTATCTCCCAAATGGTGAGTGGCTACTACTCGACCTTGTTTCTAGTACCGAAACCCAATGGGTCTTTCCAGCCTATTCTCAACCTCAAGTCACTGAACAAGTTTGAGAGAGTTTCCAAGTTCCGTATAGAAACACTGCGCTCCATTGTACTGTCCATGGAACATGGGGACTACACTGTATATCTGGATATACAGGATACTTGCCTGCATATACCTATTGCCATTTCGAATCAGCAATATCTGCGGTTTGCTATTGGCAACCTCCATTATCAATTCAGGGCTCTGACGATTGGACTGACTATGGCCCCTTGCATTTTCACCAAGGTCATGGCTGTGATGGCAGCTCATCTCTGTCAATAGGGAATCAGGATCCTGCTGTATCTGGATGGCCTGCTGATTCTGGCAAGCTCCCAAGATGTCCTTCTGAGTCATCTCCAGCTGATGGGGCAATTCCTCACAGCCCACGGATGGCTGATTAAATGGAAAAAGTCCTCCCTGGTCCCTGAGCGGCGCATGGTGCACCTGGGGGCCCTGCTGGATACGCAGAGCCAGGGGCTGTTTCTGTCTCTAGAGAAGGTCCTGTGGCTTCAGGACAGGATCAGATACTTCCTCTTTCGCCCAAAAGTGTCTATTCACTCAGCGATGCAAGTACTAGGCCTGATGGTGTTGACTTTCGACATGGTGGAGTATGCTCAATTCCATCCTCGCTTTCTCCAATGGTTAATCCTCTCCAGGTGGGATGGTCTGCCTCAGCATATCAGGTCTCAAATGATGGTTCTGACACCGGAGGTCCGCTTATCCCTGTCCTGGTGGCTCCAGGTTCAACAGTTGAGCAGGGGCCGTCAATTCTGGATTCACCACTGGGTCCTCCTGACAACAGATGCCAGTCTGAGGGGCTGGGGCGTGGTGTTCAAGCAACACACTCTCCAGGGTCGCTGGACTAAGGAGGAGTCTCTCCTCCCCATCAACATTCTGGAACTGCGGGCAGTGTTCAACGCTTTGACACTAGTCCTGCCTCTGTTAAGGAACAGGCCTGTTCAAGTACAGTCGGACAGCACCACCGCGGTGGCGTTCATAAATCATCAAGGCGGCACTCGAAGCCAAAAAGCAATGATGGAAGTGTCCAGAATTCTTTAATGGGCGGAACGCCATCTGCCAGCAATATCGGCAGTGTTCATTCTGGGTGTCCTCAACTGGGAAGCGGATTTTCTCAGTCATCAGGACATACATGCCAGGGAGTGGAGCCTTCATTTGGAGGTGTTTCAACTCCTAGTGGACAAGTGGGGCCTACCAGACGTAGACCTGATGGCGTCTTGACACAATCACATGGTTCGGGTCTTCGGATCATGGACAAGGGATCCTCAAGCAGTGTTCGTGGATGCACTGGCAATTCCATGGAAATTTTGACTGCCATACGTGTTCCCTCAGTGTCACTCCTGTCCAGGGTTTTGCGGAAGTTCAAGCAAGAAGGAGGAATACTACTTCTAGTCGCTCCAGCATGGCCCAGACGGCATTGGTTCTCAGACCTGCAGGGTCTATCGATGGAATGTCCTCTATTACTTCCTCAATACTCAGACCTCCTCGTTCAGGGACCTTGTGTCTACCTAGGCCTGGCTAGACTGGCTTTGACGTCGTGGCTCTTGAAGCGTCACTCCTGAGGGCCAAAGGTTTCTCTGAGGCGGTCATCCAAACTATGTTGAAGGCCCATAAACCGGCTTGGATTTACTACAGGGTCTAGAACTCTTACTTTACCTGGTGTGCTGCTAAGAACTACGATGTATACAAGTTCAGAACCTCATGGCTTCTGGCTTTTCTGCAACAAAGCCTGGATTTAGGCCTTTGTCTGGCCTCCCTCAAGGTTCATATTTCTGCCTTGTCGGTGTGGTTTCCAAGAAAATTGCATCTATTCCTGACGTTCATACCTTCACTCAGGGTGTCTTGCGGATACAACCGCACTATGTCCCTCCTGTGGCTCCATGGGATCTGTCTATTGTCCTTAATGCCCTGCAAGGGTCTCCCTTTGAGCCTCTTGATTCTGTGTACCTGAAATGGTTTACTATTAAGGTCCTGTTCCTGTTGGCTATTGCCTCTGCTAGAAGAGTGTCGGACTTAGGCGCTTTGTCCTGTCGTCCGCCCTTCCTGATATTTCATTGTGAATGGGCAGTTCTCCGTACTTGTCCTGGTTATCTGCCTAAGGTGGTATCATCTTCCACCTTAACCAAGAGAATGTGGTTCCGGCCTTTATCTCTGCTGGTTTGTCTTCCAAAGAAAGGTCTTTGGATGTGGTACGGGCTCTCCGTATATATGTGGAGAGGACTTCCTCCATTTGGAGGTCTGATTCCCTCTTCGTACTGTTTAGTTTTCACAAAAGTGGCTGGCCTGCAAAAAAGCAAACCTTGGCCAGATGGATTAGAATGGTGATTGATCCATTGCTTATGCCCAGGCTGATCTCCCAGCTCCTGCTGCTATCAAGGCCCATTCTACTCGGTATGTTGGACCTTCTTGGGTGGCTCACTGTGGCGCATCCGCAGAACAATTGTGCAAGGTGGCTATGTGGTCCTCTGTGAACATGTTCATCAGGTTCTATGCCTTTGATACTTCCGCCATCCCCAATGTTATTCCCTGTGGAACACCAGTGTACCCCGCTGCAGAAAAGGAAATTTTCAGTGTACCTCACAGAAAGAGATTTAACAATGGTAAGCCTACCATAAATCTCCTTTTTATAAATGAAAATGTGAAAATTGGTATGTGCATTTGTATACACTCCCTTTGTTATGAAGCCCCACAAAAGTACTGGTGCAACCAATTACCTTCCACCTGTGTGCAATCAATGTGTCACATGATCTGTCAGTATAAACTAGAGATGAGCAGGTTTGGTTCTCCGAGAACCGAACCCCCCCGAACTCCACATGGTTTACACGGGTACGAGGCAGCCTCAGTTCTTCCCGCCTGACTCGGAAAACCCGAACAAGGCAAAACGTCATCATCCCGCTGTCGGATTCTTGCGAGATTGGGATTCCATATAATGAGCTGCGCGTCGCCGCCATTTTCACTCGTGCATTGTGGAGAGAGCGAGAGGGCGTGGCTACGTTCTGAGTGGAAAGCTCAATATCAGTGCTCAGTATCAGTGCTGCATTGTGGTGATCAGTATACTACAGTACAGTAGTCAAGTGCTGCATCTCGCTGCTAAGTGTCATTTCTAGTATCCTCATCAGTGCTCAGTATCACTGCTCATTGTCTTGTGCTGCATTGTGTAGTGCACAGTATACTACAGTACATTAGTCCAGTGCTGCATCTCGCTGCCCAGTGTCAGTTCTAGTATCCTCAACAGTGCTCAGTTTCACTGCTCATTGTCTTGTGCTGCATTGTGGTGACCAGTATACTACAGTACAATAGTCAAGTGCTGCATCTCGCTGCTAAGTGTCATTTCTAGTATCCTCATCAGTGCTCAGTATCACTGCTCATTGTCTTGTGCTGCATTGTGTAGTGCAAAGTATACTACAGTACAATAGTCCAGTGCTGCATCTTGCTGCCCAATTTCAGTTCTAGTATCCTTATCAGTGCTCAGTATCACTGCTCATTGTCTTGTGCTGAATTGTGGTGACCAGTATACTACAGTACAATAGTCCAGTGCTTCATCTCGCTGCCCAGTGTCAGTTCTAGTATCATCATCAGTGCTCAGTATCACTACTTATCGTCTTGTGCTGCATTGTGGTGACCAGTATACTACAGTACAATAGTCCAGTGCTGCATCTCGCTGCCCAGTGTCAGTTCTAGTATCCTCAACAGTGCTCAGTTTCACTGCTCATTGTCTTGTGCTGCATTGTGGTGACCAGTATACTACAGTACAATAGTCCAGTGCTGCATCTTGCTGCCCAGTGTCAGTTCTAGTATCCTCATCAGTGCTCAGTATCACCGCTCATTGTCTTGTGCTGCATTGTGTGGTGCTCAGTATACTACAGTACAATAGTCCAGTGCTGCATCTTGCTGCCCAGTGTCAGTTCTAGTATCCTCATCAGTGCTCAGTATCACTGCTCATTGTCTTGTGCTGCATTGTGTGGTGCTAAGTGTACTACAGTACACTAGTCCAGTGCTGCATCTTCCTGCCCCGTGTCAGTTCTAGTATCCTCATCAGTGCTCAGTATCACTGCTCATTGTCTTGTGCTGCATTGTGTGGTGCTAAGTATACTACAGTACACTAGTCTAGTGCTGCATCTTGCTGCCCAGTGTCAGTTCTAGTATCCTCATCAGTGCTCAGTATCACTGCTCATTGTCTTGTGCTGCATTGTGGTGACCAGTATACTACAGTACAATAGTCAAGTGCTGCATCTTGCTGCCCAGTGTCAGTTCTAGTATCCTCATCAGTGCTCAGTATCACTGCTCATTGTCTTGTGCTGAATTGTGGTGACCAGTATACTACAGTACAATAGTCCAGTGCTGCATCTTTCTGCCCAGTGTCAGTTCTAGTATCCTCATTAGTGCTCCGTATCACTGCTCATTCTCTTGTGCTGCATTGTGTTGACCAGTATACTACAGTACAATAGTCCAGTGCTGCATCTCGCTGCCCAGTGTCAGTTCTAGTATCCTCAACAGTGCTCAGTATCACTGCTCATTGTCTTGTGCTGCATTGTGGTGACCAGTATACTACAGTACAATAGTCCAGTGCTGCATCTTGCTGCCCAGTGTCAGTTCTAGAATCCTCATCAGTGCCCAGTATCACTGCTCATTGTCTTGTGCTGCATTGTGTGGTGCTAAGTATACTACAGTACACTAGTCCAGTGCTGCATCTTGCTGCCCAGTGTCAGTTCTAGTATCCTCATCAGTGCTCAGTATCACTGCTCATTGTCTTGTGCTGCAGTTTGGTGACCAGAATACTACAGTACAATAGTCCAGTTCTGTATCTTGCTGCCCAGTGTCAGTTCTAGAATGCTCATCAGTGCTCAGTATCACTGCTAATTGTCTTGTGCTGAATTGTGGTGACCAGTATACTACAGTACAATAGTCCAGTGCTGCATCTTGCTGCCCAGTGTCAGTACTAATATCCTCATCAGTGCTCAGTATCACTGCTCATTGGCTTGTGCTGCATTGTGGTGACCAGTATACTACAGTACAATAGTCCAGTGCTGCATCTTGCTGCCCAGTGTCAGTTCTAGTATCCTCATCAGTGCTCAGTATCACTGCTCATTGTCTTGTGCTGAATTGTGGTGACCAGTATACTACAGTACAATAGTCCAGTGCTGCATCTCGCTGCCCAGTGTCAGTTCTAGTGTCATCATCAGTGCTCAGTATCACTACTTATTGTCTTGTGCTGCATTGTGGTGACCAGTATACTACAGTACAATAGTCCAGTGCTGCATCTCGCTGCCCAGTGTCAGTTCTAGTATCCTCAACAGTGCTCAGTATCACTGCTCATTGTCTTGTGCTGCATTTTGGTGACCAGTATACTACAGTACAATAGTCCAGTGCTGCATCTTGCTGCCCAGTGTCAGTTCTAGTGTCCTCATCAGTGCTCAGTATCACTGCTCATTGTCTTGTGCTGCATTGTGTGGTGATCAGTATACTACAGTACAATAGTCCAGTGCTGCATCTTGCTGCCCAGTATCAGTTATAGTATCCTCATCAGTGCTCATTATCACTGCTCATTGTCTTGTGCTGCATTGTGTGGTGCTCAGTATACTACAGTACAATAGTCCAGTGCTGCATCTTGCTGCCCATTGTCATTTGTAGTATACTGATCAGTGCTTAGTAATACTGCTCATTGTCTTGTGCTGCATTGTTGTGACAAGAATACTACAGTACAATAGTCCACTACTGCATCTTGCTGCCCAGTGTCAGTTCTAGTATCCTCATCAGTGCTCAGTATCACTGCTCATTGTCTTGTGCTGCATTGTGTGGTGCTCAGTATACTACAGTACAATAGTCCAGTGCTGCATCTTGCTGCCCAGTGTCAGTTCTAGTATCCTCATCAGTGCTCAGTATCACTGCTCATTGTTTTGTGCTGCATTGTGTGGTGCTCAGTATACTACAGTACATTAGTCCAGTGCTGCATCTTGCTGCCCAGTGTCAGTTCTAGTATCCTCATCAGTGCTCAGTATCACTGCTCATTGTCTTGTGCTACATTGTGGTAGCCAGAATACTACAGTACAATAGTCCAGTGCTGCATCTTGCTGCCCAGTGTCAGTTCTAGTATCCTCATCAGTGCTCAGTATCACTGCTCATTGTCTTGTGCTGCATTGTGGTGACCAGTATACTACAGTACAATAGTCCAGTGCTGCATCTCGCTGCCCAGTGTCAGTTCTAGTATCCTCATCAGTGCTCAGTATCACTGCTCATTGTCTTGTGCTGCATTGTGGTGACCAGTATACTACAGTACAATAGTCCAGTGCTGCATCTTGCTGCCCAGTGTCAGTTCTAGTATCCTCATCAGTGCTCAGTATCACTGCTCATTGTATTGTGCTGCATTGTGGTGACTAGAACTGATACTGGGCAGCAAGATGCAGCACTGGACTAGTGTACTGTAGTATACTGAGCACAACAAATATAACCTTTATTTGATATGCATTAAAATAGAATTGGATATTGTCCTGAACTACAGTGAAACATAAGAGTTAAAATGACGGTACTAACAAATATGTGAAAAGAATGGAAAAATGTGAATAAAGAATTAAAAACGTGTCCACGTGTTTCACGTCTGATTCTTAGGAGTTGCTGTGATGACTTGTATATCAATAGTCTTTATCCAATATCACAAAGGCTGTCACAATCTATGATATTGGAACCCGCTATATTACATTAATAGTCTAAATATTCACTCTTCATGTGTGTATCTTCTTCACTCCATGAAGATTACCATGAAGAGTGAACATTTAGACTATTAATGTAATATAGCGGGTTCCAATATCATAGATTGTGACAGCCTTTGTGATATTGGATTAAGACTATTGATATACAAGTCATCACAGCAACTCCTAAGAATCAGACGTGAAACACATGTGGACACGTTTTTAATTCTTTATTCACATTTTTCCATTATTTTCACATATTTGTTAGTACTTTCATTTTAACTCTTATGTTTCACTGTAGTTCAGGACAATATCCAATTCTATTTTAATGCATATCAAATAAAGGTTATATTTGTTGTGCTCAGTATACTACAGTACACTAGTCCAGTGCTGCATCTCGCTGCCCAGTGTCAGTTCTAGTATCCTCATCAGTGCTCAGTATCACTGATCATTGTCTTGTGCTGCATTGTGTGGTGCTCAGCATACTACAGTACATTACTAATAGTCCAGTGCTGCATCTTGCTGCCCAGTGTCAGTTCTAGTATCCTCATAAATGCTCAGTATCACTGCTCATTGTCTTGTGCTGCATTGTGTGGTGCTCAGTATACTACAGTACACTAGTCCAGTGCTGCATCTTGCTGCCCAGTGTCAGTTCTAGTATCCTCATCTGTGCTCAGTATTACTGCTCATTGTCTTGTGCTGCATTGTGGTGACCAGTATACTACAGTACAATAGTCCAGTTTTGTATCTTGCTGCCCAGTGTCAGTTCCAGTCTCCTTATCAGTGTTCAGTATTACTGCTCATTGTCTTGTGCTGAATTGTGGTGACCAGTATACTACAGTACAGTAGTCCAGTGCTGCATCTTGCTGCCCATTGTCAGTTCTAGTACCCTCATCAGTGCTCAGTATCACTGCTCATTGTCTTGTGCTGCATTGTGGTGACCAGTATACTACAGTACAATAGTCGAGTGCTGCATCTTGCTGCCCAGTGTCAGTTCTAGTATCCTCATCAGTGCTCAGTATCACTGCTCATTGTCTTGTGCTGCATTGTGGTGACCAGAATACTACAGTACAATAGTCCAGTGCTGCATCTTGCTGCCCAGTGTCAGTTCTAGTATCCTCATAAGTGCTCAGTATCACTGCTCATTGTCTTGTGCTGCATTGTGGTGACCAGAATACTACAGTACAATAGTCGAGTGCTGCATCTTGCTGCCCAGTGTCAGTTCTAGTATCCTCATAAGTGCTCAGTATCACTGCTCATTGTCTTGTGCTGCATTGTGGTGACCAGAATACTACAGTACAATAGTCCAGTGCTGCATCTTGCTGCCCAATTTCAGTTCTAGTATCCTCATCAGTGCTCAGTATCACTGCTCATTGTCTTGTGCTGCATTGTGGTGATCAGAATATTACAGTACAATAGTCCAGTGCTGCATCTTGCTGCCCAGTGTCAGTTCTAGCATCCTCAACAGTGCTCAGTATCACTGCTCATTGTCTTGTGCTGCATTGTGGTGACCAGTGTACTACAGTACAATAGTCCAGTGCTGCATCTTGCTGCCCAGTGTCAGTTCTAGCATCCTCATCAGTGCTCAGTATCACTGCTCATTGTCTTGTGCTGCATTGTGGTGACCAGTATACTACAGTACAATAGTCCAGTGCTGCATCTTGCTGCCCAGTGTCAATTCTAGTATCCTCATAAGTGCTCAGTATCACTGCTCATTGTCTTGTGCTGCATTGTGGTGACCAGTATACTACAGTACAATAGTCCAGTTCTGTATCTTGCAGCCCAGTGTCAGTTCTAGTATCCTCGTCAGTGCTCAGTATCACTGCTCATTTTCTTGTGCTGCATTGTGTGATGCTCAGTATACTACAGTACAATAGTCCAATGCTGCATCTTGCTGCCCATTGTCAGTTCTAGTATCCTCATCAGTGCTCAGTATCACTGCTCATTTTCTTGTGCTGCATTGTGTGATGCTCAGTATACTACAGTACAATAGTCCAGTGCTGCATCTTGCTGCCCATTGTCATTTGTAGTATACTCATCAGTGCTTAGTAATACTGCTCATTGTCTTGTGCTGCATTGTTGTGACAAGAATACTACAGTACAATAGTCCAGTACTGCATCTTGCTGCCCAGTGTCAGTTCTAGTATCCTCATCAGTGCTCAGTATCACTGCTCATTGTCTTGTGCTGCATTGTGTGGTGCTCAGTATACTACAGTACAATAGTCCAGTGCTGCATCTTGCTGCCCAGTGTCAGTTCTAGTATCCTCATCAGTGCTCAGTATCACTGCTCATTGTTTTGTGCTGCATTGTGTGGTGCTCAGTATACTACAGTACAATAGTCCAGTGCTGCATCTTGCTGCCCAGTGTCAGTTCTAGTATCCTCATCAGTGCTCAGTATCACTGCTCATTGTCTTGTGCTACATTGTGGTAGCCAGAATACTACAGTACAATAGTCCAGTGCTGCATCTTGCTGCCCAGTGTCAGTTCTAGTATCCTCATCAGTGCTCAATATCACTGCTCATTGTCTTGTGCTGCATTGTGGTGACCAGTGTACTACAGTACAATAGTCCAGTGCTGCATCTTGCTGCCCAGTGTCAGTTCTAGTATCCTCATCAGTGCTCAGTATCACTGCTCATTGTTTTGTGCTGCATTGTGGTGACTAGAACTGACACTGGGCAGCAAGATGCAGCACTGGACTAGTGTACTGTAGTATACTGAGCACAACAAATATAACCTTTATTTGATATGCATTAAAATAGAATTGGATATTGTCCTGAACTACAGTGAAACATAAGAGTTAAAATGACGGTACTAACAAATATGTGAAAAGAATGGAAAAATGTGAATAAAGAATTAAAAACGTGTCCACATGTGTTTCACGTCTGATTCTTAGGAGTTGCTGTGATGACTTGTATATCAATAGTCTTTATCCAATATCACAAAGGCTGTCACAATCTATGATATTGGAACCCGCTATATTACATTAATAGTCTAAATATTCACTCTTCATGTGTGTATCTTCTTCACTTCATGAAGATTACCATGAAGAGTGAATATTTATACTATTAATGTAATATAGCGGGTTCCAATATCATAGATTGTGACAGCCTTTGTGATATTGGATTAAGACTATTGATATACAAGTCATCACAGCAACTCCTAAGAATCAGACGTGAAACACATGTGGACACGTTTTTAATTCTTTATTCACATTTTTCCATTATTTTCACATATTTGTTAGTACTTTCATTTTAACTCTTATGTTTCACTGTAGTTCTGGACAATATCCAATTCTATTTTAATGCATATCAAATAAAGGTTATATTTGTTGTGCTCAGTATACTACAGTACACTAGTCCAGTGCTGCATCTTGCTGCCCAGTGTCAGTTCTAGTATCCTCATCAGTGCTCAGTATTACTGCTCATTGTCTTGTGCTGCATTGTGGTGACCAGTATACTACAGTACAATAGTCCAGTTTTGTATCTTGCTGCCCAGTGTCAGTTCCAGTGTCCTTATCAGTGTTCAGTATCACTGCTCATTGTCTTGTGCTGAATTGTGGTGACCAGTATACTACAGTACAGTAGTCCAGTGCTGCATCTTGCTGCCCATTGTCAGTTCTAGTATCCTCATCAGTGCTCAGTATCACTGCTCATTGTCTTGTGCTGCATTGTGGTGACCAGTATACTACAGTACAATAGTCGAGTGCTGCATCTTGCTGCCCAGTGTCAGTTCTAGTATCCTCATCAGTGCTCAGTATCACTGCTCATTGTCTTGTGCTGCATTGTGGTGACCAGAATACTACAGTACAATAGTCGAGTGCTGCATCTTGCTGCCCAGTTTCAGTTCTAGTATCCTCATCAGTGCTCAGTATCACTGCTCATTGTCTTGTGCTGCATTGTTTGGTGCTCAGTATACTACAGTACAATATTCGAGTGCTGCATCTTGCTGCCCAATGTCAGTTCTAGTATCCTCATCAGTGCTCAGTATCACTGCTCATTGTCTTGTGCTGCATTGTGGTGACCAGTATACTACAGTACAATAGACGAGTGCTGCATCTTGCTGCCCAGTGTCAGTTCTAGTATCCTCATCAGTGCTCAGTATCACTGATCATTGTCTTGTGCTGCATTGTGTGGTGCTCAGTAAACTGCAGTACAATAGTCCAGTGCTGCATCTTGCTGCCCAGTGTCAGTTCTAGTATCCTCATGAATGCTCAGTATCACTGCTCATTGTCTTGTGCTGCATTGTGTGGTGCTCAGTATACTACAGTACACTAGTCCAGTGCTGCATCTTGCTGCCCAGTGTCAGTTCTAGTATCCTCATCAGTGCTCAGTATTACTGCTCATTGTCTTGTGCTGCATTGTGGTGACCAGTATACTACAGTACAATAGTCCAGTTTTGTATCTTGCTGCCCAGTGTCAGTTCCAGTGTCCTTATCAGTGCTCAGTATCACTGCTCATTGTCTTGTGCTGAATTGTGGTGACCAGTATACTACAGTACAGTAGTCCAGTGCTGCATCTTGCTGCCCATTGTCAGTTCTAGTATCCTCATCAGTGCTCAGTATCACTGCTCATTGTCTTGTGCTGCATTGTGGTGACCAGTATACTACAGTACAATAGTCGAGTGCTGCATCTTGCTGCCCAGTGTCAGTTCTAGTATCCTCATCAGTGCTCAGTATCACTGCTCATTGTATTGTGCTGCATTGTTTGGTGCTCAGTATACTACAGTACAATATTCAAGTGCTGCATCTTGCTGCCCAATGTCAGTTCTAGTATCCTCATCAGTGCTCAGTATCTGTTATGCACACCAGTGCCTGCAGGAAAGTACTAGTGTCAGAACTGTTATGCACTCCAGTGTCTGCAGGAATGTACTGGTGTTTGAACTGTTATGCAAAACAAATGGACTCACAGACAAACTGGGGAATATGACATAACGTACACAGAAGGTGATAGGGTAACAAAATACACACACAGTGAACAGAGAAGCCCAGAGGCTAAGGAACTGGGTATCTCCCTTGTATTAGAACTGCTCAGATGTAAAAAGCAAGATGTTGTGTTTTAATACGTAGAGAACCCGAAATGCTGTTGCTAAGGGCAACAGCAAAACCCTAAAGGGTTACCAACGGGTGTGGCAGTAAACTCCTTGGTCAGAGATGGAATGATAGACACAAGGAGAGCCTCCACAATCCTGATTCTCACTTGCAGTGCACAGGTTTAAGCTTACTGCCACTAAACTGACCCCTGACACCTAGCACAGTGAGACAGGATTAGACAGGCAAGTGTTAGAATACAGCCGCAAACTTGCTAAGTTCACAGAGTAATAACAGAACCCCAGCAAGCTAAACGACTGACTCCAGTCTTACTGCTAGGTCTGGATTGGCAGAGTGTAATACCAAATCCCCAGGCCTATTTGCAGTAAGCAACAAACAAATACAAAGCTACACAGTACTGGCTAACTTTCATGAACTGACTAACCAACAGAGATTCAGCAGCATCTGCTTACCCTGAAAAGAGGCCTTATAAAGCAGGTGCTGTCCACGCCCCACTCAGACCTCACAGACTGTGAGCACAAAAACCAGCTCCGGATCCCCTGCCGTGCACAGAGCCTATAACCACTGCACAGCAAAAGACCCGAACCGGAGTATCAGCTGCGCTCAGGTTACTCCACTAGCACTTGTCTCCCGGTTGCCATGACGACGTGGCAGCACAGGGCAGGAGACCCTAACAGTATCACTGCTCATTGTCTTGTGCTGCATTGTGGTGACCAGTATACTACAGTACAATAGACGAGTGCTGCATCTTGCTGCCCAGTGTCAGTTCTAGTATCCTCATCAGTGCTCAGTATCACTGCTCATTGTCTTGTGCTGCATTGTTTGGTGCTCAGTATACTACAGTACAATATTCCAGTGCTGCATCTTGCTGCCCAATGTCAGTTCTAGTATCCTCATCAGTGCTCAGTATCACTGCTCATTGTCTTGTGCTGCATTGTGGTGACCAGTATACTACAGTACAATAGACGAGTGCTGCATCTTGCTGCCCAGTGTCAGTTCTAGTATCCTCATCAGTGCTCAGTATCACTGATCATTGTCTTGTGCTGCATTGTGTGGTGCTCAGTAAACTGCAGTACAATAGTCCAGTGCTGCATCTTGCTGCCCAGTGTCAGTTCTAGTATCCTCATGAATGCTCAGTATCACTGCTCATTGTCTTGTGCTGCATTGTGTGGTGCTCAGTATACTACAGTACACTAGTCCAGTGCTGCATCTTGCTGCCCAGTGTCAGTTCTAGTATCCTCATCAGTGCTCAGTATTACTGCTCATTGTCTTGTGCTGCATTGTGGTGACCAGTATACTACAGTACAATAGTCCAGTTTTGTATCTTCCTGCCCAGTGTCAGTTCCAGTATCCTCATCAGTGTTCAGTATCACTGCTCATTGTCTTGTGCTGAATTGTGGTGACCAGTATACTACAGTACAGTAGTCCAGTGCTGCATCTTGCTGCCCATTGTCAGTTCTAGTATCCTCATCAGTGCTCAGTATCACTGCTCATTGTCTTGTGCTGCATTGTGGTGACCAGTATACTACAGTACAATAGTCGAGTGCTGCATCTTGCTGCCCAGTGTCAGTTCTAGTATCCTCATCAGTGCTCAGTATCACTGCTCATTGTCTTGTGCTGCATTGTGGTGAACAGAATACTACAGTACAATAGTCCAGTGCTGCATCTTGCTGCCCAGTTTCAGTTCTAGTATCCTCATCAGTGCTCAGTATCACTGCTCATTGTCTTGTGCTGCATTGTTTGGTGCTCAGTATACTACAGTACAATATTCCAGTGCAGCATCTTGCTGCCCAATGTCAGTTCTAGTATCCTCATCAGTGCTCAGTATCACTGCTCATTATCTTGTGCTGCATTGTGGTGACCAGTATACTACAGTACAATAGACGAGTGCTGCATCTTGCTGCCCAGTGTCAGTTCTAGTATCCTCATCAGTGCTCAGTATCACTGCTCATTGTCTTGTGCTACATTGTGGTAGCCAGAATACTACAGTACAATAGTCCAGTGCTGCATCTTGCTGCCCAGTGTCAGTTCTAGTATCCTCATCAGTGCTCAGTATCACTGCTCATTGTCTTGTGCTGCATTGTGGTGACCAGTGTACTACAGTACAATAGTCCAGTGCTGCATCTTGCTGCCCAGTGTCAGTTCTAGTATCCTCATCAGTGCTCAGTATCACTGCTCATTGTCTTGTGCTGCATTGTGTGGTGCTCAGTATACTACAGTACAATAGTCCAGTGCTGCATCTTGCTGCCCAGTGTCAGTTCTAGTATCCTCATCAGTGCTCAGTATCACTGCTCATTGTTTTGTGCTGCATTGTGTGGTGCTCAGTATACTACAGTACAATAGTCCAGTGCTGCATCTTGCTGCCCAGTGTCAGTTCTAGTATCCTCATCAGTGCTCAGTATCACTGCTCATTGTCTTGTGCTACATTGTGGTAGCCAGAATACTACAGTACAATAGTCCAGTGCTGCATCTTGCTGCCCGGTGTCAGTTCTAGTATCCTCATCAGTGCTCAGTATCACTGCTCATTGTCTTGTGCTGCATTGTGGTGACCAGTGTACTACAGTACAATAGTCCAGTGCTGCATCTTGCTGCCCAGTGTCAGTTCTAGTATCCTCATCAGTGCTCAGTATCACTGCTCATTGTCTTGTGCTGCATTGTGGTGACTAGAACTGACACTGGGCAGCAAGATGCAGCACTGGACTAGTGTACTGTAGTATACTGAGCACAACAAATATAACCTTTATTTGATATGCATTAAAATAGAATTGGATATTGTCCTGAACTACAGTGAAACATAAGAGTTAAAATGACGGTACTAACAAATATGTGAAAAGAATGGAAAAATGTGAATAAAGAATTAAAAACGTGTCCACATGTGTTTCACGTCTGATTCTTAGGAGTTGCTGTGATGACTTGTATATCAATAGTCTTTATCCAATATCACAAAGGCTGTCACAATCTATGATATTGGAACCCGCTATATTACATTAATAGTCTAAATATTCACTCTTCATGTGTGTATCTTCTTCACTCCATGAAGATTACCATGAAGAGTGAATATTTAGACTATTAATGTAATATAGCGGGTTCCAATATCATAGATTGTGACAGCCTTTGTGATATTGGATTAAGACTATTGATATACAAGTCATCACAGCAACTCCTAAGAATCAGACTTGAAACACATGTGGACACGTTTTTAATTCTTTATTCACATTTTTCCATTATTTTCACATATTTGTTAGTACTTTCATTTTAACTCTTATGTTTCACTGTAGTTCAGGACAATATCCAATTCTATTTTAATGCATATCAAATAAAGGTTATATTTGTTGTGCTCAGTATACTACAGTACACTAGTCCAGTGCTGCATCTTGCTGCCCAGTGTCAGTTCTAGTATGCTCATCAGTGCTCAGTATCACTGCTTATTGTCTTGTGCTGAATTGTGGTGACCAGTATACTACAGTACAATAGTCCAGTGCTGCATCTCGCTGCCCAGTGTCAGTTCTAGTATCCTCATCAGTGCTCAGTATCACTGATCATTGTCTTGTGCTGCATTGTGTGGTGCTCAGTAAACTGCAGTACAATAGTCCAGTGCTGCATCTTGCTGCCCAGTGTCAGTTCTAGTATCCTCATGAATGCTCAGTATCACTGCTCATTGTCTTGTGCTGCATTGAGTGGTGCTCAGTATACTACAGTACAATAGTCCAGTGCTGCATCTTCCTGCCCAGTGTCAGTTCTAGTATCCTCATCAGTGCTCAGTATCACTGCTCATTGTCTTGTGCTGCATTGTGGTGACCAGTATACTACAGTACAATAGTCCAGTTCTGTATCTTCCTGCCCAGTGTCAGTTCTAGTATCCTCATAAGTGCTCAGTATCACTGCTCATTGTCTTGTGCTGCATTGTGGTGACCAGTATACTACAGTACAATAGTCCAGTTCTGTATCTTGCTGCCCAGTGTCAGTTCTAGTATCCTCGTCAGTGCTCAGTATCACTGCTCATTTTATTTTGCTGCATTGTGTGATGCTCAGTATACTACAGTACAATAGTCCAATGCTGCATCTTGCTGCCCATTGTCAGTTCTAGTATCCTCATCAGTGCTCAGTATCACTGCTCATTTTCTTGTGCTGCATTGTGTGATGCTCAGTATACTACAGTACAATAGTCCAGTGCTGCATCTTGCTGCCCATTGTCATTTGTAGTATACTCATCAGTGCTTAGTAATACTGCTCATTGTCTTGTGCTGCATTGTTGTGACAAGAATACTACAGTACAATAGTCCAGTACTGCATCTTGCTGCCCAGTGTCAGTTCTAGTATCCTCATCAGTGCTCAGTATCACTGCTCATTGTCTTGTGCTGCATTGTGTGGTGCTCAGTATACTACAGTACAATAGTCCAGTGCTGCATCTTGCTGCCCAGTGTCAGTTCTAGTATCCTCATCAGTGCTCAGTATCACTGCTCATTGTTTTGTGCTGCATTGTGTGGTGCTCAGTATACTTCAGTACAATAGTCCAGTGCTGCATCTTGCTGCCCAGTGTCAGTTCTAGTATCCTCATCAGTGCTCAGTATCACTGCTCATTGTCTTGTGCTACATTGTGGTAGCCAGAATACTACAGTACAATAGTCCAGTGCTGCATCTTGCTGCCCAGTGTCAGTTCTAGTATCCTCATCAGTGCTCAGTATCACTGCTCATTGTCTTGTGCTGCATTGTGGTGACCAGTGTACTACAGTACAATAGTCCAGTGCTGCATCTTGCTGCCCAGTGTCAGTTCTAGTATCCTCATCAGTGCTCAGTATCACTGCTCATTGTCTTGTGCTGCATTGTGGTGACTAGAACTGACACTGGGCAGCAAGATGCAGCACTGGACTAGTGTACTGTAGTATACTGAGCACAACAAATATAACCTTTATTTGATATGCATTAAAATAGAATTGGATATTGTCCTGAACTACAGTGAAACATAAGAGTTAAAATGACGGTACTAACAAATATGTGAAAAGAATGGAAAAATGTGAATAAAGAATTAAAAACGTGTCCACATGTGTTTCACGTCTGATTCTTAGGAGTTGCTGTGATGACTTGTATATCAATAGTATTTATCCAATATCACAAAGGCTGTCACAATCTATGATATTGGAACCCGCTATATTACATTAACAGTCTAAATATTCACTCTTCATGTGTGTATCTTCTTCACTCCATGAAGATTACCATGAAGAGTGAATATTTAGACTATTAATGTAATATAACGGGTTCCAATATTATAGATTGTGACAGCCTTTGTGATATTGGATTAAGACTATTGATATACAAGTCATCACAGCAACTCCTAAGAATCGGACGTGAAACACATGTGGACACGTTTTTAATTCTTTATTCACATTTTTCCATTATTTTCACATATTTGTTAGTACTTTCATTTTAACTCTTATGTTTCACTGTAGTTCAGGACAATATCCAATTCTATTTTAATGCATATCAAATAAAGGTTATATTTGTTGTGCTCAGTATACTACAGTACACTAGTCCAGTGCTGCATCTTGCTGCCCAGTGTCAGTTCTAGTATGCTCATCAGTGCTCAGTATCACTGCTTATTGTCTTGTGCTGAATTGTGGTGACCAGTATACTACAGTACAATAGTCCAGTGCTGCATCTCGCTGCCCAGTGTCAGTTCTAGTATCCTCATCAGTGCTCAGTATCACTGATCATTGTCTTGTGCTGCATTGTGTGGTGCTCAGTAAACTGCAGTACAATAGTCCAGTGCTGCATCTTGCTGCCCAGTGTCAGTTCTAGTATCCTCATGAATGCTCAGTATCACTGCTCATTGTCTTGTGCTGCATTGTGTGGTGCTCAGTATACTACAGTACACTAGTCCAGTGCTGCATCTTGCTGCCCAGTGTCAGTTCTAGTATCCTCATCAGTGCTCAGTATTACTGCTCATTGTCTTGTGCTGCATTGTGGTGACCAGTATACTACAGTACAATAGTCTAGTTTTGTATCTTCCTGCCCAGTGTCAGTTCCAGTATCCTTATCAGTGTTCAGTATCACTGCTCATTGTCTTGTGCTGAATTGTGGTGACCAGTATACTACAGTACAGTAGTCCAGTGCTGCATCTTGCTGCCCATTGTCAGTTCTAGTATCCTCATCAGTGCTCAGTATCACTGCTCATTGTCTTGTGCTGCATTGTGGTGACCAGTATACTACAGTACAATAGTTGAGTGCTGCATCTTGCTGCCCAGTGTCAGTTCTAGTATCCTCATCAGTGCTCAGTATCACTGCTCATTGTCTTGTGCTGCATTGTGGTGACCAGAATACTACAGTACAATAGTCCAGTGCTGCATCTTGCTGCCCAGTTTCAGTTCTAGTATCCTCATCAGTGCTCAGTATCACTGCTCATTGTCTTGTGCTGCATTGTTTGGTGCTCAGTATACTACAGTACAATATTCCAGTGCTGCATCTTGCTGCCCAATGTCAGTTCTAGTATCCTCATCAGTGCTCAGTATCACTGCTCATTGTCTTGTGCTGCATTGTTGTGACAAGAATACTACAGTACAATAGTCCAGTACTGCATCTTGCTGCCCAGTGTCAGTTCTAGTATCCTCATCAGTGCTCAGTATCACTGCCCATTGTCTTGTGCTGCATTGTGTTGTGCTCAGTATACTATAGTACAATAGTCCAGTGCTGCATCTTGCTGCCCAGTGTCAGTTCTCATATCCTCATCAGTGCTCAGTATCACTGCTCATTGTTTTGTGCTGCATTGTGTGGTGCTCAGTATACTACAGTACAATAGTCCAGTGCTGCATCTTGCTGCAAACTGTCAGTTCTAGTATCCTCATCAGTGCTCAGTATCACTGCTCATTGTCTTGTGCTACATTGTGGTAACCAGAATACTACAGTACAATAGTCCAGTGGTGCATCTTGCTGCCCAGTGTCAGTTCTAGTATCCTCATCAGTGCTCAGTATCACTGCTCATTGTCTATTGCTGCATTGTGTGGTGCACAGTATAATAGTCCAGTGCTGCATCTTGCTGCCTAGTGTCAGTTCTAGTATCCTCATCAGTGCTCAGTATTACTGCTCATTGTCTTGTGCTGCAGTGTGGTGACCAGAATACTACAGTACAATAGTCCAGTGCTGCATCTTGCTGCCCAGTGTCAGTTCTAGTATCCTCATCAGTGCTCAGTATCACTGCTCATTATCTTGTGCTGCATTGTGGTGACCAGTATACTACAGTACAATAGACGAGTGCTGCATCTTGCTGCCCAGTGTCAGTTCTAGTATCCTCATAAGTGCTCAGTATCACTGCTCATTGTCTTGTGCTGCATTGTGGTGACCAGAATACTACAGTACAATAGTCCAGTGCTGCATCTTGCTGCCCAATTTCAGATCTAGTATCCTCATCAGTGCTCAGTATCACTGCTCATTATCTTGTGCTGCATTGTGGTGACCAGTATACTACAGTACAATAGACGAGTGCTGCATCTTGCTGCCCAGTGTCAGTTCTAGTATCCTCATAAGTGCTCAGTATCACTGCTCATTGTCTTGTGCTGCATTGTGGTGACCAGAATACTACAGTACAATAGTCCAGTGCTGCATCTTGCTGCCCAATTTCAGTTCTAGTATCCTCATCAGTGCTCAGTATCACTGCTCATTGTCTTGTGCTGCATTGTGGTGCTCAGTATACTACAGTACAATAGTCCAGTGCTGCATCTTGCTGCCCAGTGTCAGTTCTAGTATCCTCATCAGTGCTCAGTATCACTGCTCATTGTCTTGTGCTGCATTGTGGTGATCAGAATATTACAGTACAATAGTCCAGTGCTGCATCTTGCTGCCCAGTGTCAGTTCTAGCATCCTCATCAGTGCTCAGTATCACTGCTCATTGTCTTGCGCTGCATTGTGCGGTGCTCAGTATACTACAGTACAATAGTCCAGTGCTGCATCTTGCTGCCCAGTGTCAGTTCTAGTATCCTCATAAGTTCTCAGTATCACTGCTCATTGTCTTGTGCTGCATTGTGTGGAGCTCAGTATACTACAGTACAATAGTCCAGTGCTGCATCTTGCTGCCCAGTGTCAATTCTAGTATCATCATCAGTGCTCAGTATCACTGCTCATTGTCTTGTGCTGCATTGTGGTGACCAGTATACTACAGTACAATAGTCCAGTTCTGTATCTTGCTGCCCAGTGTCAGTTCTAGTATCCTCGTCAGTGCTCAGTAACACTGCTCATTTTCTTGTGCTGCATTGTGTGATGCTCGGTATACTACAGTACAATAGTCCAATGCTGCATCTTGCTGCCCATTGTCAGTTATAGTATCAACATCAGAGCTCAGTATTACTTCTCATTATCTTGTGCTGCATTGTGTGGTGCTCAGTATACTACAGTACAATAGTCCAGTGCTGCATCTCGCTGCCGAGTGTCAATTCTAGTATCCTCATCAGTGCTCAGTATCACTGCTCATTTTCTTGTGCTGCATTGTGTGATGCTCAGTATACTACAGTACAATAGTCCAGTGCTGCATCTTGCTGCCCATTGTCAGTTGTAGTATACTCATCAGTGCTTAGTAATACTGCTCATTGTCTTGTGCTGCATTGTTGTGACAAGAATACTACAGTACAATAGTCCAGTACTGCATCTTGCTGCCCAGTGTCAGTTCTAGTATCCTCATCAGTGCTCAGTATCACTGCCCATTGTCTTGTGCTGCATTGTGTTGTGCTCAGTATACTACAGTACAATAGTCCAGTGCTGCATCTTGCTGCCCAGTGTCAGTTCTCGTATCCTCATCAGTGCTCAGTATCACTGCTCATTGTTTTGTGCTGCATTGTGTGGTGCTCAGTATACTACAGTACAATAGTCCAGTGCTGCATCTTGCTGCAAACTGTCAGTTCTAGTATCCTCATCAGTGCTCAGTATCACTGCTCATTGTCTTGTGCTACATTGTGGTAACCAGAATACTACAGTACAATAGTCCAGTGGTGCATCTTGCTGCCCAGTGTCAGTTCTAGTATCCTCATCAGTGCTCAGTATCACTGCTCATTGTCTATTGCTGCATTGTGTGGTGCACAGTATAATAGTCCAGTGCTGCATCTTGCTGCCTAGTGTCAGTTCTAGTATCCTCATCAGTGCTCAGTATTACTGCTCATTGTCTTGTGCTGCAGTGTGGTGACCAGAATACTACAGTACAATAGTCCAGTGCTACATCTCGCTGCCCAGTGTCAGTTCTAGTATCCTCATCAGTGCTCAGTATCACTGCTCATTGTTTTGTGCTGCTTTGTGTGGTGCTCAGTATACTACAGTACAATAGTCCAGTGCTGCATCTTGCTGCCCAGTGTCAGTTCTAGTATCCTCATCAGTGCTCAGTATCACTGCTCATTGTCTTGTGCTACATTGTGGTAACCAGAATACTACAGTACAATAGTCCAGTGCTGCATCTTGCTGCCCAGTGTCAGTTCTAGTATCCTCATCAGTGCTCAGTATCACTGCTCATTGTCTATTGCTGCATTGTGTGGTGCACAGTATAATAGTCCAGTGCTGCATCTTGCTGCCTAGTGTCAGTTCTAGTATCCTCATCAGTGCTCAGTATCACTGCTCATTGTCTTGTGCTGCATTGTGGTGACCAGTGTACTACAGTACAATAGTCGAGTGCTGCATCTTGCTGCCCAGTGTCAGTTCTAGTATCCTCATCAGTGCTCAGTATCACTGCTCATTGTCTTGTGCTGCATTGTGGTGACCAGTATACTACAGTACAATAGTCGAGTGCTGCATCTTGCTGCCCAGTGTCAGTTCTAGTATCCTCATCAGTGCTCAGTATCACTGCTCATTGTCTTGTGCTGCAATTTGGTTACCAGAATACTACAGTACAATAGTCCAGTGCTGCTTCTTGCTGCCC
Source organism: Pseudophryne corroboree (assembly GCF_028390025.1). NCBI lineage: Eukaryota > Metazoa > Chordata > Amphibia > Anura > Myobatrachidae > Pseudophryne > Pseudophryne corroboree. Next base: position 157,800,567 of record NC_086451.1, on the reverse strand, counting down.
AGTTTCAGTTCTAGTATCCTCATCAGTGCTCAGTATCACTGCTCATTGTCTTGTGCTTCATTGTGGTGACCAGAATACTACAGCACAATAGTCCAGTGCTGCATCTTGCTGCGCATTGTCCGTTCTAGTATCCTCATCAGTGCTCAGTATCACTGCTCATTGTCTTGTGCTTCATTGTGGTGACCAGTATACTACAGTACAATAGATCAGTGCTGCATCTTGCTGCCCAGTGTCAGTTCTAGTATCCTCATCAGTGCTGAGTATCACTGCTCATTGTCTTGTGCTGCATTGTGGTGACCAGTATACTACAGTACAATAGACCAGTGCTGCATCTTGCTGCCCAGTGTCAGTTCTAGTATCCTCATCAGTGCTTAGTATCACTGCTCATTGTCTTGTGCTGCATTGTGGTGACCAGTATACTACAGTACAATAGTCCAGTGCTGCATCTTGCTGCCCAGTGTCAGTTCTAGTATCCTCATCAGTGCTCAGTATCACTGCTCATTGTCTTGTGCTGCATTGTGGTGACCAGTATACTACAGTACAATAGTCCAGTGCTGCATCTTGCTGTCCAGTGTCAGTTCTAGTGTCCTCATCAGTGTTTAGTATCACTGCTCATTGTCTTGTGCTGCATTGTGGTGACCAGAATACTACAGCACAATAGTCCAGTGCTGCATCTTGCTGCGCATTGTCCGTTCTAGTATCCTCATCAGTGCTCAGTATCACTGCTCATTGTCTTGTGCTTCATTGTGGTGACCAGTATACTACAGTATAATAGACCAGTGCTGCATCTTGCTGCCCAGTGTCGGTTGTAATATCCTCATCAGTGCTGAGTATCACTGCTCATTGTCTTGTGCTGCATTGTGTTGACCAGTATACTACAGTACAGAAGTCCAGTGCTGCATCTTGCTGCCCAGTGTCAGTTCTAGAATCCTCATCAGTGCCCAGTATCACTGCTCATTGTCTTGTGCTGCATTGTGTGGTGCTCAGTATACTACAGTACATTAGTCTAGTGCTGCATCTTGCTGCCCAGTGTCAGTTCTAGTATCCTCATCAGTGCTCAGTGTCACTGCTCATTGTCTTGTGATGTATTGTGTGGTGCTCAGTATACTACAGTACAATAGCCCCGTGCTGCATCTTGCGTCCTAGTTTCAGTTCTAGTATCCTCATCAGTGCTCAGGATCACTGCTCATTGTCTTGTGCTGCATTGTTTGGCGCTCAGTATACTACAGTACATTACTAATAGTCCAGTGTCTTGTGCTGCATCTTGCTGCTGTAGGATTCTGTGATAGTGTACTGTCACTGTGCATAGGTCATCATCATTCCAGTCACAGTGGTTTCTGGGGGGTGACAATTCCAGAGGGCTTTTGTGCTGCTCACTAAAACTAGTACAGTGTCTTGTGCTGCTCAGTGTCAGTTTACTGTAGCATCATCAGTGCTCAGTATAATCAGTGCTCAGTATAATCAGTGCTCAGTATAACCAGTGCTCAGTATAACCAGTGCTCAGTAAAATCAGTGCTCAGTATAATCAGTGCTCAGTATAATCAGTGCTCAGTATAATCAGTGCACTTTTAGACGTGTGCCCGTTATCCGCCATTAGTGTAGTGGGATTTAGACAATTGATGAAGTTATTGTGTCCCCGGTACCAAATCCCATCTAGATTCTACTTCACTAGGCCGGAGATAGCGAGATTTTGCCAATTAAATCCAGTGATTTGGACGTAGCATTACAGTGATTTTACCAATTAATATCAGTGATTTATAATTATTAATTACAATGATCTTGCCAAATAATGACAGTGATTTGGACGTAACATTACAGTTATTTTACCAATTAATATCAGTGATTTATAATTATTAATTACAGTGATCTTGCAAAAAAATTCCAGTGATTTGGACATATAATTCCAGTTGGAATTGTTTGTGTAGCTTGGCTTGGTCATACAGCTACCTCATTGCACCTCTTTGACATCTTTGCATGAAGTGCTGTTTGGGGCCTAGTTTTTGAAACGTGCCATCGTGTATGACACTGCGATATGCGTCCAGGGGTACTGCTGTATTAGTCCTGGGGTACTGCCGTATAAGTCCACCAATTGCATATTTTTTTAAAAGTGACTGGAGCGTGCCGGAGATGCTGTCAGTGGACCGAACAGTTGCAACCCACTCTTGACATTCAGCCACTGCGTGAGACTACTAGATGGGTCAGGTGGTTGTGTCGCTTAGCTTAGGCCTACAGCAACCTCGAAGCACCTTTTCTTTGTCTTTGCATCATGTGCTGTTAGGGTCCTTATTTTGATATCTGCCCTCCTGTCTGACACTGCAGTGCCACTCCTAGATGGGCCAGGTGTTTGTGCTGACCACTTGGGTCACTTAGCTTAGTCATCCAGTGACCTTGGTGCAACCTTTTGGCCTAAAAACAATATTGTGAGGTGTTCAGCATAGACTGGAAATGAGTGGAAATTCTGGTTATTGAGGTTAATAATACTATAGGATCAAAATTACCCCCAAATTCTATGATTGAAGATGTTTTTGAGGGTTTTTTGAAAAAAAAAGAAACACCCGAATCCAAAACGCACCCGAATTCAACAAAACTTCTTAAGGGAGATTTTGCCAAAACGCGTCCAAATCCAAAAGCGACTGCGAAACCGAATCCAAAATCAAAACACAAAGCCCCAAAAATGCCCGCTGCACATCTCTAGTATAAACACGCCTTTTCTGAAAGGCCCCAGAGGCTGCAACACCACTAAGCAAGAGGCATCACACCATGAAGACCAAGGAGCTCTCCAAACAAGTCAGGGACAAAGTTGTTGAGAAGTACAAGTCAGGGTTGGGTTATAAAAAAATCCAAATCTTTGATGATCTCCCCGAGTGCCATCAAATCCATCATCTTTAAATGGAAAGATGATAGTACTACAACAAACCTGCCAAGAGAGGGCCAGCCACGAAAACTCACAGACCGGGCAAGGAGGGCATTAATTAGACCAAAGGTAACCCTGAAGGAGCTGCAGAGTTCCACAGCAGAGACTGGTGTATCTGCCCATGTGACCACAATAAGCCATACCCTCCATAGAGCTGGGCTTTATGAAAGAGTGGTCAGAAAAAAACCCACTACTTAGTGTTAGAAATAAGAAAGCACGACTCCCCAAATGTATGGAGGCACGACTCCCCAAATGTATGGAGGAAGGTGCTCTGGTCAGATGTGACTAAAATTGAACTTTACAGCCACCAAGGAAAACGCTATGCCTGGCGCAAACCCAACACATCCCATCACGCCAAGAACACCATCCCCACAGTGAAACATGGTGGTGGCAGCATCATGCTGTGGGGATGTTTTTCAGCAGCAGGGACTGGGAAACTGTTTCGAGTCGAGGGAAAGATGGATGGTGCTAAATACAGGGATATTCTTCAGCAAAACCTGTTTCAGTCTGCCCGTGATTTGAGACTGGGACGGAGGTTCACTTTCCAGCAGGAAAATGACCTGAAGCATACTGTTAAAGCAACACTTGAGTGGTTTAAGGGGAAACATTTAAATGTGTTGGAATGGCCTAGTCAAAGCCCAGATCTCAATCCAATTGAGAATCTGTGGTCAGATTTGAAGATTGCTGTTCGCAAGCGGAAACAATCCAACATGAAGGAGCTGGAGCAGTTTGCCTTAAGGAATGGGCAAAAATTCCAGTGGCAACATGTGGCAAGATCCAAAGCGACTTGCAGCTGTAACTGCCGCAAAAGGTGGCTCTATAAAGTACTGAATGAAATGATGCAAACCTTCAAACATTCCATTTTAATTCCAGGTTGTGAGGAAAGAAAACATGAAAAATGCAAAGGGGGATAAATACTTTAGCAAGTCACTGTATTTAAAATAACACTGTCAACCCCCAATTCCCCACTCCTACCTGATTGGAATTTGAAGTAGGTGGATTTTATATAAAATAAAAAAATACTGTAATAAGGGCCCTCATTCCGAGTCGTTCGCTCTGTATATTTCATCGCATCGCAGTGAAATTCCGCTTAGTACGCATGCGCAATATTCGCACTGCGACTGCGCCAAGTAATTTAACAATGAAGATAGTATTTTTACTCACGGCTTTTTCTTCGCTCCGGCGATCGTAATGTGATTGACAGGAAATGGGTGTTACTGGGCGGAAACACGGCGTTTCAGGGGCGTGTGGTTAAAAACGCTACCGTTTCCGGAAAAAACGCAGGAGTGGCCGGAGAAACGGAGGAGTGTCTGGGCGAACGCTGGGTGTGTTTATGACGTCAAACCAGGAACGACAAGCACTGAACTGATCGCAGATGCCGAGTAAGTCTGAAGCTACTCTGAAACTGCTAAGTAGTTTGTAATCGCAATATTGCGAATACATCGGTCGCAATTTTAAGAAGCTAAGATTCACTCCCAGTAGGCGGCGGCTTAGCGTGTGTAACTCTGCTAAAATCGCCTTGCGAGCGATCAACTCGGAATGAGGGCCCAGGTACACTGGAAGACCTCATTTTTTTTTCTGTGCACATCCCGGCACTTCTCTCTAAGCATCTGACGTCATACACACGTGTGTCATGACTGGTCACACACACAGTATTGCAGGACTGGAGACACAGGCATGCACTGGTGCGGACACCCAACAGCTGTCTAATCACTGGCAGCCTGCTGGGAGCAGTGGCGAAACTTGTGAGTGGTGGGCTCAGGTGCAAAAATATAATTTGGGCCCCCATTCTCCACCCAACCCAAGTTCACAATATGCCACATGACAGTGGGTGACAGGGAGAGGGTGGCAGCGTAAGGCAGGAGGGGATAGGGGGAGGAAGTTGGTGACAGGGTTCCTTGCACAGTGCAGAGAATTAGAAATAGTGTATAGCTGTTTGTTAATTAGAGGCAGTATGTGGCTGTGATCATCAGTGCTGATAGGTGGCAGGACTCCTCTATCAGTCCTGTCACACACAAGCTCACTCCTGCCTACCCAAGGTTTGGGCATGTCCCACAGGCAGTGGAGCTGCTCTCTACACTAGTCCATTTATCCGACATTGCTCAAAATGGTCTGCGGCGCGGGGGGGGGGGGGGGGGGGGTAGGGGGGCAGGGAATAGCTCATGGCTGGTCTGGGCTGCATTGGGCCCCTTAGTCCTCCTGGGCCTCCGTGCAGTGGTGCAGTGCACCTGCTGCACCTATGGTAGTTCCACCTCTGGCTGGGAATTTTCAGCCAGCCCAGCTCTCTGACAATTTTGGTAAAGCACGTGGTCCTTGTCAGCGGGCACCCTGGGACCTGCAGGCCCACCTGAGACCAACAGGGCCCTAAGCAGCTGCTTTGGTATCCTTGTGGTAAATCCTCATCTGAACCCACCCAAATCTAAATCTCTCTGCACGTTACATCTGCCTCACCTGCAGTGTAACATGGTATTGCCCAATTGCTAACTTTTTTAGTTTGCTAACAACTCTGAATAGCCCCCAGAATGCAGTTCTGCATTTGTATTGAATTTCTTTTTTTTAATAACATTTGCTGTGTTTTGCTCAAATACCGAATAAGAAACAATACAAGGAATTCCATCATTCAATGTTCAAATATTTGCCTTTCCTAAGCTAATACTGCTGCATGCAGTAGCTGTAGTTTTCACGTACAGTGTACTGTACATGTATATGTACTTGCAGATATCTTTTATTGCCTTGTTTACCTCATTTGTTGTGAATAGGGTAGAGTCTGTGGATATCCAACATACTGTATGTCTGAATGTAAATAAAGGACAGGTATGTTAATTGTACTACATAAAATAGGTGGCACACCACAAATAATGTAGTGTTTACTGAGCTGGGGTGGCATGGGGGCTCAGAGAAAATCCTAAAACCACTATTGGTCTCTCCAGGTCCAGGCTATCTGTAGCTAGAAGGTATTGCCGTACTTGCTGACTGCTCTGTCAGCTGCAGTTCACTGAAGAGTTAAAACATCTATTCTGGGCAGGGCCGTTTCTAGACAATTTGGCTCCCAGTGCGAGATTAAAAAATGTCCCCCCCCCCCCCAATTGCTCTAAAAAAAAAAAGTGTGCCCCCCCCATATAGCCATAAAAAGAAAAAGCATGCACGCGCCGTAGGCGCGCGCGCTCCCGACAAGGGTGTGTGGCCTGATTAAAATGGGCGTGGTCTCATTAAAGTGGGCATGGCCTCATCTGATATCATCACACCCACCACAGGGGGGGAAAAATAAAAATAAAAAAGTCCCCTTTTTACACATTACAGCAGGCAAGTGTCCCCATATTACACAGCGCGGCAGGCAGGTGTCCCCATTTTACACAGCGCGGCAGGCAGGTGTCCCCATTTTACACAGTACGGAAGGCAGGTATCCCCATTTTACACAGTACGCAGGCAGGTGCCCCCATTTTACAAAGTGCAGCAGGCAGGTATCCCCATTTTACACAGTGCGGCAGGCAGGTATCCCCATTTTACACAGTGCGGCAGGCATGTATCCCCATTTTACACAGCAGGGCAGACAGGTATCCCCATTTTACACAGCACGGCAGGCAGATATCCCCATTTTACACAGCACGGCAGGCATATATCCCCATTTTACACAGTACGCAGGCAGGTGCCCCCATATTACACAGTGCGGCAGGCAGGTATCCCCATATTACACAGTGCGGCAGGCAGGTGCCCCCATTTTACACAGCACGGCAGGCAGATATCCCCATTTTACACAGTACGCAGGCAGATGCCCCCATATTACACAGTACGCAGGCAGGTGCCCCCATATTACACAGTGCGCAGGCAGGTATCCCTATTTTACACAGTGCCGCAGGCAGGTATCCCCATTTTACACAGCGCGGCAGGCAGATATCCCCATTTTACACAGTACGCAGGCAGATGCCCCCATATTACACAGTGCGGCAGGCAGGTATCCCCATATTACACAGTGCGGCAGGCAGGTGCCCCCATTTTACACAGCACGGCAGGCAGATATCCCCATTTTACACAGTACGCAGGCAGATGCCCCCATATTACACAGTACGCAGGCAGGTGCCCCCATATTACACAGTACGCAGGCAGGTATCCCTATTTTACACAGTGCGGCAGGCAGGTATCCCCATTTTACACAGCGCGGCAGGCAGATATCCCCATTTTACACAGTACGCAGGCAGATGTCCCCATATTACACAGTACGCAGGCAGGTGCCCCCATATTACACAGTACGCAGGCAGGTATCCCTATTTTACACAGTGCGGCAGGCAGGTATCCCCATTTTACACAGCGCGGCAGGCAGATATCCCCATTTTACACAGTACGCAGGCAGATGCCCCCATATTACACAGTACGCAGGCAGATGCCCCCATATTACACAGTACGCAGGCAGATGCCCCCATATTACACAGTACGCAGGCAGACGCCCCCATATTACACAGTACGCAGGCAGATGCTCCCATATTACACAGTACGCAGGCAGATGCCCCCATATTACACAGTACGCAGGCAGATGCCCCCATATTACACAGTACGCAGGCAGATGCCCCATATTACACAGTACGCAGGCAGGTGCCCCCATATTACACAGTACGCAGGCAGGTGCCCCCATTTTGCACAGTGCGGCAGGCAGGTATCCCCATAGGAAGGTGTCCCCATTTTACACAGTGCGGCAGCGGCAGGCAGGTTTCAAGTTGAGGGGAAGGAAGGGGGAGAGGGGGGGAGAGAGAGAGAGAGAATACTTACGTCTTCCCGCTCTTCGGTCCCGCCGCCTCACGTCCCTCGCGCCGGCCGCCTCCTCCTTCTTGATTATCTCCTTATCGCCTCTCCCGAGCGCTCCTGCTCGGGTGGCGGGGCTTCGCGGAATGACGCGTTTGCGTCGTGACGTCACGACGCAACGCGTCATTCCGCGAAACTCCGTCCCCCGAGCAGGAGCGCTCGGGAGAGGCGATAAGGAGTAACAAAGTGCCGCGGCGGGCGCTCCGTGCGGTTGCACGGCTCGCCCGCCGCTAGAAACGGCACTGATTCTGGGATCAACAACTAACAGTTCACAATGATCTTTTTTTTTTTTTTTTTAAACACTCTTCAAAAAGTGTCTTCTTTTCTCCTTTGGAAAAACTGACGTAGACGTACTTCTTTGGAAAAACTGACGTATATAGATGTATATGCACTAGAGAAATGTGGAACGGGAAATGATTACTGCGAGTTGACAGAAATGCTTATTGACAGAAAAAGCAGAAAGCAAATACTGCTAATTACAACAAAAGTTAGCTCTTTTGTATTTGTGATGCAATTCCAAACCTTGTTATTGTTGGAGTAATTATAGTAATTGTATTAATTGTCAACATTTCATTATTTTGGCAGGTGAGAAGCCATATAAATGTGCCTGGGAGGGCTGTGACTGGCGATTTGCCCGTTCTGACGAGCTGACAAGGCACTACCGCAAGCATACAGGTGCCAAGCCCTTCAAGTGTGCAGCCTGCGGACGCTGCTTCTCTCGCTCAGATCACCTTGCTTTGCACATGAAGCGACATCAGAACTAGGCCTCACTGACAAGACAGTATATTGTATATTATTATTTTTTGTAAGGAGTGGTCTCAAAGAACAATATGACTAAAACTGACCAAATGGCTACAAAAACAAAACAATCATCAATGAGGTATATTGTAATGAACTTTATTAACTATTTTTTCAGCAAGCCTAGTTTCAGTGTGAATACATGTGATGAAGATTTCCCATAATGCAATATGTTTTGTACTGTACAAGTACTATGTGCTGTCTTCCACCTTTGGTTACTCTTGTCACCACAGTAGAGTATTTTTAAAAATAAAACATCTTCAGCCAGGTATTCATGACACAGAATACAATGGTCTTCCATTAGTACTTCCAGTTTTAATTCTATAGCAAAATAAATGGGTGTGGTATAAAAGATAGATAGTGTCTAGTTAGACAGTCAATAGATAGACACCATATGTTAGACAGACATTAGGTCGACAGGGTCAAAAGGTCGACGGTCAAAAGATCGACATGAAAATGGTCGACATAAAAAAAGGTAGACACCTTGGGGTATATTTACTAAGGTCCCGATTTTGACCGAGATGCCGTTTTTTCATCAAAGTGTCATCTCGGTAATTTACTAAACTCAAATCACGGCAGTGATGAGGGCATTCGTAATTTTTGGGTAGTCCATGAAAATAATTACGAATGAATACACCATCGGTCAAAACGCGGCTGTTTAAGTATGAATCTCGGTCATTTACTAAGAAGTGCAAAGCAAAAAAAAATAAAACACTGCCGTGAAAAATTACAACTCGTAAAAAAGTGCTAAAAAAAAACAGACCTGCTTTTTTAATCCGTGATTGTATAGGCATGCAGGGATCCATGAGATCCGTGCATGTATATCAGTGGGAAGGGGTGGGAAAGTGTTTATTTTCTTAAAAAAAATTGCGTGGGGTCCCCCCTCCTAAGCATAACCAGCCTCTGGCTCTTTGAGCCGATCCTGGTTGCAGAAATATGGGGAAAAAATTGACAGGGGTTCCCCCATATTTAAGCAACCAGCATCGGGCTCTGCGCCTGGTCCTGGTTCCAAAAATACGGGGGACAAAAAGAGTAGGGGTCCCCCGTATTTTTAAAACCAGCACCGGGCTCCACTAGCTGGACAGATAATGCCACAGCCGGGGGTCACTTTTATATAGTGCCCTGCGGCCGTGGCATCAAAAATCCAACTAGTCACCCCTGGCCGGGGTACCCTGGGGGAGTGGGGACCCCTTCAATCAATTGGTCCCCCCCCCCAGCCACCCAAGGGCCAGGGGTGACTAGTTGGAGAACCACAAGTACCAGCATGCGGCGGAAAAACGGGCCCGCTGGTACCTGTAGTACTACTACTAAAAAAATACCCAAAAAAAGACAAGACACACTCACCTTGAAATTAAAGATTTATTACATACATCCACACAAACATACAAACATACTTACCTTATGTTCACACGCAGGTTGGTCCTCTTCTCCAGTAGAATCCAAGGGGTACCTGTTGAATAAATTAGACTCACCAGCTCCAGGGTCCCAGGCTCCTCGTAGCATCCATTTGTAATCCACGTACTTGAATAAAATAAAAAAACGGACACCCGAGCCACGCACTGAAAGGGGACCCATGTTTGCACATGGGTCCCCTTTCCCCGACTGCCAGAAACCCACTCTGACTTCTGTCTAAGTGGGTTTCTTCAGCCAATCAGGGAGCGCCAAGTTGTAGCACCCTCCTGATTGGCTGTGTGCTCCTGTACTGACTGACAGGCAGCACGCGGCAGTGTTACAATGTAGCGCCTATGCGCTCCATTGTAACCAATGGTGGGAACTTTCTGCTCAGCGGTGAGGTCACTTTCGGTCAACCGCAGGGCAGAAAGTTCCCACCATTGGTTACAATGGAGCGCATAGGCGCTACATTGTAACACTGCCGCGTGCTGCCTGTCAGTCAGTACAGGAGCACACAGCCGATCAGGAGGGTGCTACAACGTGGCGCTCCCTGATTGGCTGAAGAAACCCACTTAGACAGAAGTCAGAGTGGGTTTCTGGCAGACGGGGAAAGGGGACCCATGTGCAAACATGGGTCCCCTTTCAGTGCGTGGCTCGGGTGTCCGTTTTTTTATTTTATTCAAGTACGTGGATTACAAATGGATGCTACGAGGAGCCTGGGACCCTGGAGCTGGTGAGTCTAATTTATTCAACAGGTACCCCTTGGATTCTACTGGAGAAGAGGACCGACCTGCGTGTGAACATAAGGTAAGTATGTTTGTATGTTTGTGTTTATGTATGTAATAAATCTTTACTTTCAAGGTGTGTGTGTCTTGTCTTTTTTTGGGTATTTTTTTAGTAGTAGTACTACAGGTACCAGCGGGCCCGTTTTTCCGCCGCATGCTGGTACTTGTGGTTCTCCAAGTACCAGCATGCGGGGGAGGCTTGCTGGGCCTTGTAGTACTGCTACTAAAAACAATATCTTTTCATTTTCACAAAAGGCTATCAGCCCCCCATCCGCAGCCAATTGGATGGGGGGGACAGCCTCGGGCTTCACCCCTGGCCCTTGGGTGGCTGGGGGGGGGGACCCCTTGATTGAAGGGGTCCCCACTCCCCCAGGGTACCCCGGCCAGGGGTGACTAGTTGGATTTTTGATGCCACGGCCGCAGGGCACTATATAAAAGTGACCCCCGGCTGTGGCATTATCTGTCCAGCTAGTGGAGCCCGGTGCTGGTTTTAAAAATACGGGGGACCCCTACTCTTTTTGTCCCCCGTATTTTTGGAACCAGGACCAGGCGCAGAGCCCGATGCTGGTTGCTTAAATATGGGGGAACCCCTGTCAATTTTTTCCCCATATTTCTGCAACCAGGATCGGCTCAAAGAGCCCGAGGCTGGTTATGTTTAGGAGGGGGGACCCCACGCAATTTTTTTGAAAGTTTTACAGTGTTTTTTAAAAAAAAAAATGAACCCCAGCACGGATCACACAGATCCGGCCGAGATTCATTTTGAAAAAGTCGGCAGTGTTTTGCTAATCACTGCCGTAAAAAACAGAAAAAAAAACGAATGACATCGACATCGGAAAACCCGAAAAGGCAAAATACGGCAGCTTAGTAAATTAGTCGTAATCAATTCAAAAAGTTGCAATTTTACACTGTCGATGTCATTCGTGATTGAACTTTGACCTTTTTCCGAAAATTACGAATGTTAGTAAATATACCCCCATGTTTTTTGCATTTTTGTGGTTTGTATGGATAGTTTTGTCATCTGGGACACCCAATTGTAGAAAGGCATACCCTCACGGGGCTCGCCACGCTTCGGGCTCGGTGGCTCGCTGCACTCGTGTTAGGGTCTCCTGCCCTGTGCTGCCACGTCGTCATGGCAACCGGGAGACAAGTGCTAGTGGAGTAACCTGAGCGCAGCTGATACTCCGGTTCGGGTCTTTTGCTGTGCAGTGGTTATAGGCTCTGTGCACGGCAGGGGATCCGGTGCTGGTTTTTGTGCTCACAGTCTGTGAGGTCTGAGTGGGGCGTGGACAGCACCTGCTTTATAAGGCCTCTTTTCAGGGTAAGCAGATGCTGCTGAATCTTTGTTGGTTAGTCAGTTCATGAAAGTTAGCCAGTACTGTGTAGCTTTGTATTCGTTTGTTGCTTACTGCAAATAGGCCTGGGGATTTGGTATTACACTCTGCCAATCCAGACCTAGCAGTAAGACTGGAGTCAGTCGTTTAGCTTGCTGGGGTTCTGTTACTACTCTGTGAACTTAGCAAGTTTGCGGCTGTATTCTAAGACTTGCCTGTCTAATCCTGTCTCACTGTGCTAGGTGTCAGGGGTCAGTTTAGTGGCAGTAAGCTAAAACCTGTGCACTGCAAGTGAGAATTAGGATTGTGGAGATTCTCCTTGTGTCTATCATTCCATCTCTGACCAAGGAGTTTACTGCCACACCCGTTGGTAACCCTTTAGGGTTTTGCTGTTGCCCTTAGCAACAGCATTTCGGGTTCTCTACGTATTAAAACACAACATCTTGCTTTTCCATCTGAGCAGTTCTAATACAAGGGAGATACCCAGTTCCTTAGCCTCTGGGCTTCTCTGTTCACTTTGTGTGTATTTTGTTACCCTATCACCTTCTGTGTACATTATGTCATATCCCCCAGTTTGTCTGTGAGTCCATCTGTTTTGCATAACAGTTCAAACACCAGTACATTCCTGCAGACACTGGAGTGCATAACAGTTCTGACACCAGTACTTTCCTGCAGGCACTGGTGTGCATAACATATTCAGCAGCCTAATACTCCTGTTGAAATTTTGTGGGAATATGGAGCATACCCCTCAAAATACGTTGCAACAGGTGGTCGATCAGGTGCAGGTCCTGACTCGACAATTTAATGATTTGTCCATTAAAATGCACACCTCCCAGGCTGCCGGCGGAGCTCCCGCAGCAGCAGCACCTGCCGGGGTTAAGGAGCCGAAAGTAAATCTCCCGGATCGTTTTTCTGGAGATCGCTCGCAGTTCTTTTGTTTCAAGGAGAGCTGCAAGCTATACTTCCGGCTTAGGCCTCAGTCTTCTGGGTCGGAGATTCAGCGGGTGGGCATAGTGATTTCCTTGCTACAAGGAGACCCACAGGTCTGGGCATATGGGTTGCAGCCTGACTGTCCGTCGCTTAAAAGTGTTGATGCTTTTTTTACGGCACTGGGCATGTTGTATGATGACCCTGACAAGACGGCCTCAGCCGAGGCTCAGATTTCGATCCTTAAGCAAGGGCGAAGGCCAGTTGAGGTTTACTGTACGGAGTTTCGGAGGTTGGCCCATGATACCCAGTGGAATGACCCAGCCCTGAGACACCAGTACCGAAGAGGTCTTTCTAACCAGATAAAGGACCAACTGGTACAATATCCCTTGCCTGATAGCTTGGATCAGCTCATGCAGTTATCCATCCGGGTGGATAGACGGCTGAGAGAGCGTAGGCTTGAAAGGGAGACTGAGATTTCCTTCCTTCCCAAGGGAACCTCAGACTCTGAGGAATTTTCTGAGGAGCCTATGCAGATTGGGGCTACCCGCCTCTCCTCGCGTGAGAAGACGCGGAGGAGACAGCAGGGGTTGTGTTTGTACTGTGGGAATAAAGGTCATGTGGTAGTATCATGCCCAGAAAAGCCGGAAAACTTCAGGGCCTGAGGGTGATGGGAAATATCCTGTCAGGCCAGAAGTCAGAATTTCCCAAGAAGACTTTTATCATTCCGGTGACCTTGAAGATCCTCGGTCAAACTGTCAAGACTGAGGCCTTTGTGGACAGTGGGGCCGACGGGGTTTTTATGGACCGCCAATTCGCCCTGAAACACTCTGTTCCCTTAGTACCCTTGGCATCGGAAATTGAGATTTGTGGGTTAAACGGGGAACCATTATCCCAAGGTAAAATTACCTCTTGCACTAGCCAGATTTCTTTGTTTATTGGAGCCACACACTCTGAAAAATTGTCCTTTTATGTTACTGTCTGTACTTTTGCCCCATTGGTGTTGGGGTTACCCTGGTTAAGGGCCCACAATCCTCAATTTGACTGGGTCTCTGGGGAGATTCTTAGTTGGGGTACTGATTGTTTCAGGAGTTGCTTGAGCCTTCCAGTCAGGCTCTCGCAGCTAAGTTTGCCAGGATTGCAAGGGTGTTATGCAGATTTTGCGGACGTGTTCTCCAAAAAAGTTGCAGAGGTACTACCTCCCCATCGCCCCTATGACTGTGCCATTGATTTGTTGCCAAATGCTAAGCTTCCCAAGAGCAGGTTGTACTCCCTGTCACGTCCTGAGACTCAGGCTATGGCAGAGTACATTCAGGAGAACTTGGCTAAGGGATTTATCAGACCTTCACAGTCTCCAGTTGGGTCGGGGTTCTTCTTCGTGGGTAAAAAGGACGGTTCGTTGCGACCCTGCATCGACTTCAGGGAATTGAACCGTATCACGATTAAAAACTCATACCCACTGCCTCTCATTTCGGTCTTGTTTGACCAGCTTCGTACTGCCACCATTTTTTCTAAGATTGACCTACGCGGTGCGTACAATCTAATCCGAATAAGAGAGGGGGATGAATGGAAGACTGCCTTTAATACCCACTCAGGGCATTATGAATATTTGGTGATGCCTTTTGGGCTCTGTAATGCCCCGGCAGTCTTCCAGGATATCATGAATGATGTGCTCAGGGAATATTTGGATAGATTCTTAGTTGTATACTTAGATGACATCCTAATCTTCTCCCATTCCCTGGAGGAACATCGGAAGCATGTACGCTTAGTCCTCCAGAAACTCAGAGACCACCGGCTTGGGGCGAAGCTGGAGAAGTGCGAATTTGAAGTTCAGCAAATCGCATTTCTAGGATATATTATCTCCCCAGAAGGTTTCCAAATGGAGGGTTCCAAGGTACAGGCAGTCCTGGATTGGGTGCAGCCCACTAGTTTGAAGGCGCTTCAGCGTTTCCTGGGCTTTGCGAATTTTTATAGACGATTTATCGCTGGATTTTCGTCTATAGTGGCGCCCTTGGTGGCACTCACTAAGAAAGGGGCGGATGTTGCTCACTGGTCTTGTGAGGCTAAAGCGGCTTTTGCCCGTCTCAAAAGGGCATTTGTTTCGGCCAAGGTGCTGCGACACCCAGATCCAGAGCGTCCTTTTGTGGTGGAGGTGGATGCCTCTGAGATGGGTATTGGGGCAGTGCTTTCTCAGATGGGAGTGTCTGATAATCGCCTTCATCCCTGTGCTTACTTTTCCCGTAAATTTTCGCCTGCCGAGATGAATTATGACGTGGGTAACCGGGAATTGTTGGCTATTAAGGATGCACTCGAGGAGTGGAGACACTGGCTTGAGGGGGCTAAGTTTGTGGTCTCAATTCTCACTGACCATAAGAATCTGGCATATTTAGAGTCAGCGAAGCGTCTCAATGCCAGGCAGGCACGATGGGCTTTGTTTTTTGCTCGCTTTAATTTTTTGATAACATATCGCCCTGGGTCAAAAAACATCAAGGCTGATGCGCTCTCGCGGAGTTTTGCTCCAATCCAGGAGACCACCGAGGAGCCGTTGCCCATTGTTTCCCCATCATGTATTAAAGTGGGCATTACCCAGGACCTCTTATCATTAGTCCTTAGAGCACAGGAGCAGGCTCCTCCAGACCTTCCGGTAGGTCTTTTGTTTGTGCCTCCTAGGTTAAGACAGCGAGTGTTCCTGGAATTCCATGCCAAGAAGTCGGCAGGTCACCCGGGTATTGCCAGAACTCGGGAGTTGCTATCTAGGGCGGTGTGGTGGCCCTCGGTGGCTAAGGATGTGGATCAGTGGGTTCGGGCATGTGACATCTGTGCCCGAAATAAGACTCCTAGAGGGGTTCCTGTTGGCCCATTACATCCACTCTCTATCCCATCTAAGCCATGGACCCACATTTCAATGGATTTTGTGGTGGACTTGCCCAAATCCTCGGGGATGACAGCCATCTGGGTTGTCGTTGACAGGTTTTCGAAGATGGCGCACTTCGTTCCACTGGTTGGGCTGCCATCAGCCAGACGCCTGTCTGAATTATTTATGCTGCATGTTGTGCGTCTCCACGGGTTGCCACTTGATGTGGTCTCTGACCGCGGATCCCAGTTTGTGGCCAAATTCTGGAGGGCATTTTGTTCCGATCTCCAGATTTCTGTCAGCTTGTCGTCAGGCTACCATCCGCAGTCTAATGGGCAGACTGAAAGGGTGAACCAGTCCTTGGAGCAGTTCCTCAGGTGTTATGTCTCCAAGTGTCAGACTGACTGGGTTGCTCATCTGTCCATGGCAGAGTTTGCCTATAACAACGCGGCTCACTCTGCTACAGGGATCTCTCCCTTCCTTTGTGTGTATGGGCATCATCCTAAGGCCAATTCTTTTGACCCCCTGGACTCCACGCCTGGTGGTTCCTCTGTGGTTTCGGTCCTTAGAGGTATTTGGCGGAAAGTGAAGAAAGCCCTTGTGTCTGTGTCATTAGTGACCAAAAGGGTTTTTGATAAGCGGAAAAGACCCTGCAGCTTCAAATTAGGAGACTTCGTCTGGTTGTCTACCAAGAATTTGAAGTTGAGACAGCCATCTCATAAGTTAGGGCCCCGGTTCATCGGCCCTTATAAGATCACCAGGGTTATCAATCCGGTGGCATTTCAGTTAGATCTGCCCCGTTCTTTGGGTATCAATAAAACATTTCATTGTTCCCTTTTAAAACGGGCGATTAGTAATCCTTCTTCCAGTGGAAGACCTTCCCCTCTTCTGATACGTGGCCAGAGGGAGTTTGTTGTTGAAAGGATTCTTGACTCCAAGGTGGTTCGGGGTCGGCTGTCATTTTTGGTGCACTGGAAGGGGTATGGCCCGGAGGAGCGGTCGTGGGTGCGCAGTTGTGATCTTCATGCCCCCAGACTGATACGCTCTTTCTTCTCGCAGTTCCCCGATAAACCCGGTGGTAGGGGTTCTTTGACCCCTCGTCAGAGGGGGGGTACTGTTAGGGTCTCCTGCCCTGTGCTGCCACGTCGTCATGGCAACCGGGAGACAAGTGCTAGTGGAGTAACCTGAGCGCAGCTGATACTCCGGTTCGGGTCTTTTGCTGTGCAGTGGTTATAGGCTCTGTGCACGGCAGGGGATCCGGTGCTGGTTTTTGTGCTCACAGTCTGTGAGGTCTGAGTGGGGCGTGGACAGCACCTGCTTTATAAGGCCTCTTTTCAGGGTAAGCAGATGCTGCTGAATCTTTGTTGGTTAGTCAGTTCATGAAAGTTAGCCAGTACTGTGTAGCTTTGTATTCGTTTGTTGCTTACTGCAAATAGGCCTGGGGATTTGGTATTACACTCTGCCAATCCAGACCTAGCAGTAAGACTGGAGTCAGTCGTTTAGCTTGCTGGGGTTCTGTTACTACTCTGTGAACTTAGCAAGTTTGCGGCTGTATTCTAAGACTTGCCTGTCTAATCCTGTCTCACTGTGCTAGGTGTCAGGGGTCAGTTTAGTGGCAGTAAGCTAAAACCTGTGCACTGCAAGTGAGAATTAGGATTGTGGAGATTCTCCTTGTGTCTATCATTCCATCTCTGACCAAGGAGTTTACTGCCACACCCGTTGGTAACCCTTTAGGGTTTTGCTGTTGCCCTTAGCAACAGCATTTCGGGTTCTCTACGTATTAAAACACAACATCTTGCTTTTCCATCTGAGCAGTTCTAATACAAGGGAGATACCCAGTTCCTTAGCCTCTGGGCTTCTCTGTTCACTTTGTGTGTATTTTGTTACCCTATCACCTTCTGTGTACATTATGTCATATCCCCCAGTTTGTCTGTGAGTCCATCTGTTTTGCATAACAGTTCAAACACCAGTACATTCCTGCAGACACTGGAGTGCATAACAGTTCTGACACCAGTACTTTCCTGCAGGCACTGGTGTGCATAACAACTCGCCACAAGGTTTATAACCAACTCTGTGCCGACATGGATAGAGAAGGCATGAAATAGTCCAAAAATATGTTACATTTAAAAAAAATCTGTCTTTTTTGTCGACCATTTTCATGTCGACTTTTTGACCCTGTCAACCTAATGTCTGTCTAACATATGGTGTCTATATATTAACTGTCTAACTAGACACTGTCTATCTATTAACCGGATACCAAAATGAATACACCCTTCAGATTTAGGAAAGCAGTCATTTGTTCACTGGGTAATTCTTCTGGAAGAATGTGAGGCTGACAAAACTGCAGTCAATAGAGCAAATTGTTCCCACGAGATAAAATCTTGTAATGTGTAAGTTTACTTTCTACAAGCATTGCTGTGAAACAGCGTAAATTATGAGCTGAGTTATAATAACAAACAAAACTTCGTGGTTTTCTATCAACCAGAAGACAAATACTGAAGCTGGTCTCACCTATTAATGTTTCCACTCAACTGGACAACAATGGATTCTATTGTGTCTATCATAGAGCAAGGACAGATTTGTCTCAATTCACAAAATAAGCGAGACGTGTTATATCACATCACTCCCAGGAAAGTGTGTTGACTTGTACAGACCTCAGTGCATAAAAAGCCAGTTACTTGGTGATGGCTACACTGTGCTGTTAGTGATATGGTACATCCCTGACAAGGAATCCCTCTTCTGCGCCATGAACAAATTGTTAGGACTGTAGAAGTTGTTTGCATTAGTATATAATGCATACAAGTTGTAAAGTTGTTGAACTTTGATGCAAAATAGTTTTAGGCAATATGTTTAAAACATGTCTAAGGATAGTAGTGGAAAATATGCAATTGTTATGTTTTTCTGTGATAAGTATACGCTATGTATTCTTGTGTAAATATATACAGTATGAACAAAGTAGTCAGGTTGTGCACCAGTTGTAGGTAAACGAACCCTGGTTCAACAAATTGTTGTCATTTCACAATAATAGTGGAAGTATAAAAATATTCTCATTGTGTAATAGCAGAGTTTCTACTAAGAAATTAAATTTACGACCATTCTTTTTCAAATTCAGGAAAGCACACTAAACCGCTACATCAAGGGTGTATATAGTTTATACAAGCAAAAGTACCTCCTATTTTACCCTGAGTGATCTGGCTTCATTCTGTAACCAGCTGTTCTACCCATTATTCACACAAGAGTTTCTGATTTTCACGGTTGTACATATATAAATGAGTGTTAATAATTTGCTAAATCTGAGAGATGTAAATTTGAGACATGTTAATGTAAGTAAATATTATTCCATGGTTCTTGGCGTTACCCGAGGAGCACCTGTAGCAGATAAGGTAAAAAGTGACAGGACCATTTTTGTAGTTTATTAAATTCTGTACACTGGAGTAAATTTAGATCCGATTGTCGGTTTGGACGTTATCGTTCACGCATCGCAAGCCATGCATCGGTACTGATATCATTATGACAACTCCCTTTTTATTCCTTAGGGGAGCTTATTAAAATTCTGATTACGTAGTTTTCCTATTTCCAACCTGAAGAATACCTATGTAAAATTTCAGCTTCCTAACATATCGGGAAGTAAGAGAATTTGTGATGAGTCAGTCAGTCAGTAAGTGAGTGAGTGAGGGCTTTCGCATATATATATATATATATATATATATATATATATACGAGATGTGCATTTGTATTATGTACATACTGTATGTATTAGAAGCATCCTACTGTAGCTATTGGTGTTAGCAAACATAGCAAAGTCTGCACTTACAGTATTTGAAATGAGAAAATGTATTATAAAAAGAAGTGTGAATAGATTGTCTAGGGACACCAGATACGGACGGTGAGAACTTGAAAATAATGGCAAGAAATCAAAAAGTCCAGATTGCAACACTAAGGAATTACTATTTGTACATTTAAAAGGCACAACCTATATACAGTACTACACAAGAAAAAGATTTGGAGAGGAGTGTACAGCGCTGAGAGAACCCCTAAGATCCGGATAATGCTTTAATATATTTAGCACAATAAAAAAGCTTTATCCTTACACATATAAAGAATAAAGAATAAAAATTCTAGTAGATATCTTAGTGAATAATTAATAAAAAACATATGATAGCACTATAGAGAGTGTTAAGTTAAACATTAGATGATTATTATGCAGACTTTATATCCAGCTGGTTGTCAGTGGTGAGATCAATTAAGCAGAATCTCCGTTTTTGCTGCGCTCACTATTAGACTGACACTCACTTTAAAAAAACCGATACCGTTCACTGAAAGGTATCTTTATATTTCTTGATCTCATCTGGCAACTTCAGGATATCAGGTTTCAAGACTCCAGCAGACCAATACCAAATGGATAAAGATAAAAAAGTACCCCACAGGGAATTTATTCACAAAAACTTCACAAATTCTTCTTTAAAAAGGACACAGAACGCATACCCGCTCCCAAATAGAGGCTGTGCTTCACTACTGAGATGTCCGGAATTTCTCAGTCCGCTGTAACGGCAAACAGCCTCAGGCGTGCGGGTAGGTTGCAGCTCTCTCCTGGATCAGCTCCCACGTCACTACAGCACTGTTTGTCAGGGGCGGATTGGGATCGAACACCAGCCCAGGAAATTTATGGAAGCAGCCCTAATGGAGGCGGAGTCTGTTGAGGGGGGGGGGGGGGGGCTGTCAAGAGGGCGAGGTCACTCCTCAGAGGTCCTGATTCTGAGATAGACACAGTTTTGGCCTCCTTTGCTTTACTTTATACTAGTGTTTGCCTGCGACTTTATGCATAGGCTGCTACAATGCCCTTCCCTGATGTACATCTGTACATCTGAATATACAAGGACGGATATGCCCACTTTCAGTGTTTACTGACACTGCTGTCATGTCTTTTTAATCTACTTCTGATTTTATTGATTTGTCATTCTACAAGCCCCTTTTTTTTTAACCTTCTATGTTTCAATGTACAGGGAGGGGGAGCACACACTACATACAGCACAGTACAGGAAGGGAGCACACGCTACATACAGCACAGTACAGGGAGGGAGCACACACTACATACAGCACAGTACAGGGAGGGGGAGCACACACTACATACAGCACAGTACAGGGAGGGAGCACACACTACATACAGCACAGTACAGGGAGGGAGCACACTACATACAGCACAGTACAGGGAGGGAGCACACACTACATACAGCACAGTACAGGTAGAGAGCACACACTACATACAGCACAGTACAGGGAGGGAGCACACACTACATACAGCACAGTACAGGGAGGGAGCACACACTACATACAGCACAGTACAGGGAGGGAGCACACACTATACAGCACAGTACAGGTAGAGAGCACACACTACATGCAGCACAGTACAGGGAGGGGGAGCACACGCTACATATAGCACAGTACAGGGAGGGAGCACACACTACATACAGCACAGTACAGGGAGGGGGAGCACACACTACATACAGCACAGTACAGGGAGGGAGCACACACTACATACAGCACAGTACAGGGAGGGAGCACACACTACATACAGCACAGTACAGGGAGGGAGCACACACTATACAGCACAGTACAGGTAGAGAGCACACACTACATGCAGCACAGTACAGGGAGGAGGAGCACACACTACATACAGCACAGTACAGGGAGGGGGAGCACACACTACATACAGCACAGTACAGGGAGGGAGCACACACTACATACAGCACAGCACAGGGAGGGAACACACACTACATACAGCACAGTACAGGGAGGGAGCACACACTACATACAGCACAGTACAGGGAGGGAGCACACACTACATACAGCACAGCACAGGGAGGGAACACACACTACATACAGCACAGTACAGGGAGGGAGCACACACTACATACAGCACAGTACAGGTAGAGAGCACACACTACATGCAGCACAGTACAGGGAGGAGGAGCACACACTACATACAGCACAGTACAGGGAGGGAGCACACACTACATACAGTACAGTACAGGGAGGGAGCACACACTACATACAGCATAGTACAGGGAGGGGGAGCACACACTACATACAGCACAGTACAGGGAGGGAGCACACACTACATACAGCACAGTACAGGGAGGGAGTACACACTACATACAGCACAGTACAGGGAGGGAGCACACACTACATACAGCACAGTACAGGGAGGGGGAGCACACACTACATACAGCACAGTACAAGGAGGGAGCACACACTATACAGCACAGTACAGGGAGGGAGCACACACTACATACAGCACAGTACAGGGAGGGAGCACACACTACATACAGCACAGTACAGGGAGGGAGCACACACTACATACAGCACAGTACAGGGAGGGAGCACACACTACATACAGCACAGTACAGGGAGGGAGCACACACTACATACAGCACAGTACAGGGAGGGAGCACACACTACATACAGCACAGTACAGGGAGGGAGCACACACTACATACAGCACAGTACAGGGAGGGAGCACACACTACATACAGCACAGTACAGGGAGGGAGCACACACTATACAGCACAGTACAGGTAGAGAGCACACACTACATGCAGCACAGTACAGGGAGGAGGAGCACACACTACATACAGCACAGTACAGGGAGGGGGAGCACACACTACATACTGCACAGTACAGGGAGGGAGCACACACTACATACAGCACAGCACAGGGAGGGAACACACACTACATACAGCACAGTACAGGGAGGGAGCACACACTACTACATACAGCACAGTACAGGGAGGGAACACACACTACATACAGCACAGTACAGGGAGGGAGCACACACTACATACAGCACAGTACAGGGAGGGAGCACACACTACATACAGCACAGTACAGGGAGGGAGCACACACTATACAGCACAGTACAGGTAGAGAGCACACACTACATGCAGCACAGTACAGGGAGGATAAACATCCTAGTGATATTTGGTGGACCCCCTTTATTCAAGTAAACCTTAGTTACCTCTTATACCAGTAAATAAAGACACGGAGACTTGATTTTGGCAGAAAAATTGCTAGCTATTTATTTGACCCTAACCATAGCAAAACCTGTAATTGGAAAAAGTTTGTTAAGATGCCGAATCAGTCGGCATAATGGTGGCAGAAAAAAGAACGGCTCTATTAAACTATTGGTAAACTTAAAATGGTAAACTGACCGAAACCGTCCAGCACCCTATCAAAACCGGTAATAGGTGTCAACACAACCCCCACAGTGACTTCCCACCGCTCCTGGGTGCCCTGCCGCTGCCTCCCGGATGGGTGGTCGAGCGGCCATTAAGTCGATGGAGGTGAGTGCACCTAAACCATATAACACTGAAACTTACTACCTATAAAAACCATACAACTACAAACTGCCGTTCTTTTCCGCCAAAAGCGAAGGACTCCATCCCAGAGTCCTCGCACCGCCACCATAACCTACCCTAACTCCTGCAACACTAGGAACAGATCCTCCAGGAAAAACATCATCCCCTCATTGGATAGATGTACACCATCAGGCCGAAAAAGGTGTTTGTCTCGGAACCGAATCCTAGGGTGGCGAACCACTTTACCTCCGTGGGCCAAGACCCACTTCGCCACCGCCCGATTCACCTTTGTCCTGGCCTCATCTATTACGCGTCCGTCCTCCACACCTCGCCAACTCAACCCTGGCACCATCAGGGAAAATACCAATATACAATTGGTCCATGCTGCGGCCACCCTTGCCAGATCTTGTATCATGGCCCACCGTAACTCCAAGGAAGTCCTCTTCCCTAGGTCGTTGCCACCTAAGTGGACAACCAAAACCTTGGGAACTCCATGCTTTCTGGCCTGACTGACTAGTCTACTCATCAGATCTTTCCACATCATTCCTCGCCAACCAAGCCATCTGATTCCCTGACCTCCAGGAAGCCTCTGAGAAGTATCAGAGGCCAAAAACCTTGCTGCCCAAAAGACATACGAGTGGCCGACCACCCAAACGGACAAGCCATCAGCGAAACAACCTGAAGGGAAGGAAAAGGGGTAAAATGTGTTACTAGAATTCCACGCCATAAATTGTAATTGTGTTAACCTGAAGGATCTGCCAAAAAGAAAAAAAATGTATTGCTTCCTAATGTCGCAGCAGTCACGGCCTAGCCGATCTCCCGAGCTTCTAGCCAATTTGAAGCAAAAACATTAAGACATTAAGGGAAAGGCAAAAGAAACAAAACAAAAATTAAACGGGGGGGGGGGGGGGGGGGTATAAAAAAGAGGGTAAAACATGAAATAACTCAGCTGGAGGTGAAAGCATAAAAACCTGCTGAGGGACTTAGAAGAAAAAGATCAGCCGAATTAATGATTAGAATTCAGTCCGTCAAGTCAGGCAAACATCGCAAAATAACTCCAGACCCCCGCTGCCGGCTCACGCCCGCAGCGGCAAGTGGCTAATCCCTGAGTAGGATCACACACGGGTAAACAAACCAACGTACAGTGAACATAACATATGCATAAACACAAAGCAAACATGATCTTATTCTAACTTTATCAAGGCCAGCTACGCTTAAGCAAAATATCTCAGGCGACGGGGCGAATGTACCGCTTATAACAGGACGACTTCCATCGTCCCACCGCCTGGATCTGTGCCCCCGAAAAACCCGCAGCCGCTGCCGCCGTCGCAGCCCCTATGCGGAAGGAGTGTGTACCGAAGTGGGAGGGTGAAAGGCCCAAGCTCGTCAGACAGCGACCCATCATCCACCGAAATTGAAACTTTGTTACTGGCAGCCCGTCATAGTGCAGCAACCACGACCCCCGACAGTCGGGCCTCACTGCCTCATATTGTACTGCCAATCGTACTGGGCATATGCTCTCCTCAAGTGCCGGAACCAGGGTGACCCATCGGCCCTTCCCCACTTGGTCCGTCTTAGAGCGTCGCAATCTGCACAGCAAGGACCTCCCACTCACCACCACGTCCCCTACCAGCATGCGCGAATCCATTTGCTTAGAAGGCGCTACCAACTCCGATATCCTAAAGGCACCGTGGTAAGCCATAGAGAACGCCAATCTAAAAAGCAGCGATTCAAACATAGACGATGCGATGGCTCCGACCGACCCAATGATTCCCGGCAGCAAAGCCGCATCAATAGGCCGCCTTCTGTCAGGCGGCGTAGGCGCCACGCGCGCCCATCCTTTCATTGCCCTAAGCAGAATCCCACTTTTCGTCACATCGGGAACACCCTTAATTCTGCAGAAGAACGCAATGCCAGCCAAGTACCGGGAAACCATCGCTCTAGACCTACCCGAAACATACAAATTTCCAGCGCAACCATGATGGGAAAAAGTTCCAGGAGCAGCAGGTCCTTAGTTAAACCCGCCTGGTGCCAGGCCGCCGGCCATGATGCCGCGCACCAAGATCCCTCAAGATAGCAACCAAAACCGGAGGCTCCTGCCGCGTCGGTGAACAGCTGCAATCTAGCGCTGTCGACCATTGGGGCCTGCCATATGCGTACACCGTTGAAATCCTCCAGGAACGAGGCGCATACTGCCAGATCCCTTTTTAACTCAGCGGACAAGCGTACAAAGTGGTGCGGCCTGGCACACCCCGCAGTCGCTCTTTCAAGCTTCCGGCAGAAAACCCTGCCCATCGGGATGACCCGACATGCAAAGTTAAACATGCCCAGCAAGGATTGCGCCTGCCGCAGCTTAACCTTGCGCGAACCCATGAAATGGCCAATGGCTTCGCAAAGCTTAGCCACTTTGTCCAAAGGAAGGCGACACGCGCCTGACACCGTGTCGATCTCGATTCCCAGAAATGACAGGCAAGAAACCGGCCCCTCCGTTTTGTCCTCGGCCACTGGCACTCCGAAGTGACAAAACAATGCTCGTATACTGAAAAGCAAGTTGCCGCACCGCGGCAAATCCGCCGGTCCCGTACAAAGGAAATCATCGAGGTAGTGGGCAACCCCGTGACCACCCGACGAAGACTCCACGCACCAATGCAGGAAGGTGCTAAAACGTTCGAAATACGAGCATGAAACGGAACATCCCATCGGCAAACATTTGTCAATGAAATATTCCGATCCAATCCGGAAACCCATAAAGCGGAATGAGTCCGGATGGAGGGGCAGCAGCCTAAAGGCGGATTCGACGTCGATCTTTGCCATGAGGGCCCCAGCGCCGTAGCTGCGGACCAAATCAAGCGCCTCGTCAAACGACTGATACACAACCGAGCAATGAGCCGGAGGTATGGCGTCGTTGACCGAGGCCCCCGCTGGGTAGGAAAGGTGTTGAATCAGCCGAAAAAAAACGGGCGTTTTCTTGGGGACCACCCCCACCGGGGAGATGACGAGGTCCTCCACTGGGGGTGTTGCAAACGGCCCCTCCATCCTGCCCAGCCTGACCTCTTTATCGACCTTTTCCCGCAACACTAAAGGCAAGGCCCGAGCAGACTGGAGGTTCCTCTGTGCCCGAACCGTAACATCGCTCGCAACAGGCAAGCGGAAACCAAAACGAAAACCTGAATATAAAAACCTGGCATCCTCCCTATTCGGATACCAATCCAACCATCTGCCCATAGCCTCTAACCTAATTGGCGTTGGCGCCCTGTGGAGCGCTCCCGCCGGATGCCGCTCTAGTGTATGATTGCTTAGTACGGGGGCCCTGCCGACTACTCTTGAAGCAGGATGAGGCCGGGTGGGAACCCCCGCAATGGAGGCAAGCGTGACGGAATCGACACTGCTTGCCGTAGGAACATGCCGCGTTGTTAAACGCGAAACAGAGTCCTTTCGTTGCGGGCTGCTTCCCTACCCGGACGGCCGACCTACCTGGCTTGGCCGACCCGCCTTCCGTGCCGGGGGCCTGGGCGGATGGCCCAGCGCGGTGTCCGTCCGCCCCTGCTGCGAGGCCCTGGTGACCTTAAGCCAGACCTCCACGTCCTTGAAACCGAAGTCCATAACGTACAACCCGTCCTGCTTCTCCCGGAATTCTTCATCATACCTACGCCATTCGTTACCCGCCGACGTGCGTTGCATATCGTGCACGAGATGCAGGTACCGAATGACATTCATGTGTTCGTCTGGCCTGTCCTCAAGGTAACAAGCCGCGAAAACCCAGAAACCCGCCAGCCAGTTATCAAACGTACGGAACGCCTCTGCCCCTATGCCCTTCTTAGCGGTTGCTGCCTTAAAATCTTTTTTAGCGTCTTTGGTCAAGACGAAGACATCCACGTAGTCCCCCTTGCGAATCTTCTTGCTGCAGCTATCCCTAAGCCCCCGCATGACAGCGGTATATTCGCAGCGAACCGTCGCTTCTTGGCCCTGCGAGATTCCTTGCTAATCCGCCTTCGCCTCTTACGCCTCTCCTGCTGCCCAGCCGCCTTCCTGGCGTATTTAGTCGCCCTTTTCTTCGCCTTCGTCGTGCTACAGACGTCGGACGCTGCCGAAGAAAGGGAGGAGGAGGAAGAAGAGGAAGAAGAGGAGGAAGGGGAAGAGCTGCGCGAACATGAGGGCGTACTTGAAACCGACCCCGACTGTTCCGCCTCACCTGAAGCCGTAGATTGGTCAGATCCGGATTCCTCAGGCGCGACATACGTAGCATCCTCATCTTCCGATTCCGATACCCCTGTATCTGCTTGAACATCTGTAGGCAGAAAAGGGAGAGAGGACCCGGACACAAACAGTGGCGTGCGCCTCGCCCGTCCAAGAGCAGGCGTGCCAGATGACTGCACGCTCTCGTCCTGCCGCGGCTGCAGATGCAGCTGTGCCGCGGCCGCTCCAAGCTCCCGGCACGCGCGCGCTATCCTCTGGGCGGCTGAAACGGCACCAGCGCCCGATCCGCCCGGCACCCCCCCCGGACCCGCCCTCGAGCTCCGGGGCCACGGCGAGCGGACCCAACGCCGCCACCACCGTGGCAAGGGCCGACGCAAACGCGCATTGCGGTTCAGCGTGACCCCGGGACGCCGTGACGTCGCCTGATGGCTGCCGTGTCGGAGGCACGCGGCGATTAGAACCACCGCTGGGCATAGGCAGCCAGGACCCATCCGCTCCGCGGCCAGGTCGGCCCTGGGGGGGGGGTACGCAACGTCAGGATACCTCACCCCGGATATCCATCCATCCATCCATCCTGAACCGCCCCGCCCCCGTCCCCTGGGAGTGATGCCTGCATCCCGCTCTACCCCTACACTGAGGCCCACCCTCCGCCGGACGGAGCCAGCTCGGCCAGCAGGGTTGGCCCCGCTCCGTGATTCACTAGATGCCCGCGATGCTGTGCCCTCAGCACCGCTGGGCTCATTCCCCCCAAAACCTGGTTGATCCCTGCCAGGCCTCCTCCCCCCCCTCGTCATGCCGGGATCCGGCCGCAATGAGGAGGGCTGGGGGGACACAGAGGGCTGCGGCGTCGCAGCGCGCACACGTGCGCGAGAGACGCCGCCGGAGCCGCGCGTGGGCGCGCGCGCGCGCGCCCCACCGCTTTCAGCCCGGGCGCCCTCAGCTGAGGTCTCTGCAAGCGTACCTGTCGATCCTGCGCTGGGCCCCGCGACGGGCCCGGCCCGGATCGCCACGAGCTCCCGCCCGGCTCTCACCCCCCGCCTGGGGCCTCTATCCGGCCCCGGCAAGCGTGAGTGTGAGGGAGTTGAAGTCGCGGGTGCCGAAAGGCGCCCGGCGGGGTGCGCCGGCGCGCGCCCGCGTTCCCGGCACCCCTGGCCGACCCCGGAGGCGAGGGCTGTTACTCGCCCCTCTCCGGGAGGCCAGACCGCCGAGCCGCCCCGGACCGCCGACCGCGCCCGCCCGCAGAGGCAGACCCGACCACCGGGTCGCCAGAGGAGCGCGTTCTGCGCTCCGAAACCCCTGCAATCTGAGAGGCCCCAGGGGAAGGTACGGCATCATCAGAGCCGGACACCCCTGCCCCGGGACCAGCCTCACCAGACTGGTAACGGGCTGGGGCACCAGCGGACCGGCGTGGGCGGCTGGAGGCCATGCTTCCCAATTCACTAAACTTTTAAATTGAAGTAAAATGTAAGGGTGAAAAATCTGCAAAGCAGCACTCACCCAAGGAAATTCACCAGCAAAGAGACCCAAAATGGCCACTCCTGCCTATATATATCCTAACCCTCCCCTTTTCCTAAGGGCTGTACTACCTCACAGCTAGGTCCACCCTTCACAGGATGTTTAACTCATTCCTCTCCTATGTAGTCAATTCTCTCTCCGGAGCACACACTACATACAGCACAGTACAGGGAGGGAGCACACACTACATACAGTACAGTACAGGGAGGGAGCACACACTACATACAGCACAGTACAGGGAGGGAGCACACACTATACAGCACAGTACAGGGAGGGAGCACACACTATACAGCACAGTACAGGGATGGAGCACACACTACATACAGCACAGTACAGGGAGGGGGAGCACACACTACATACAGCACAGTACAGGGAGGGAGCACACGCTACATACAGCACAGTACAGGG
This sequence comes from Pseudophryne corroboree, assembly GCF_028390025.1. Lineage (NCBI taxonomy): Eukaryota > Metazoa > Chordata > Amphibia > Anura > Myobatrachidae > Pseudophryne > Pseudophryne corroboree. The sequence continues at coordinate 157,771,297 of NC_086451.1, read as the reverse complement.
AGGGAGCACACACTATACAGCACAGTACAGGGAGGGAGCACACGCTACATACAGCACAGTACAGGGAGGGAGCACACGCTACATACAGCACAGCACAGGGAGGGATCACACACTACATACAGCACAGTACAGGGAGGGAGCACACACTATACAGCACAGTACAGGGAGGGAGCACACACTACATGCAGCACAGTACAGGGATGGAGCACATACTACATACAGCACAGTACAGGGAGGGAGCACATACTACATACAGCACAGTACACGGATGGAGCACACACTACATACAGCATAGTACAGGGAGGGGGAGCACACACTACATACAGCACAGTACAGGGAGGGAGCACACGCTACATACAGCACAGTACAGGGAGGGAGCACACACTACATACAGCACAGTACAGGGAGGGAGCACACACTATACAGCACAGTACAGGTAGAGAGCACACACTACATACAGCACAGTACAGGGATGGAGCACATACTACATACAGCACAGTACAGGGAGGGAGCACATACTACATACAGCACAGTACACGGATGGAGCACACACTACATACAGCACAGTACAGGGATGGAGCACACACTACATACAGCACAGTACAGGGATGGAGCACACACTACATACAGCACAGTACAGGTAGGGAACACAGACACAGGGGACCAGCGCAGCAGAATCTGTCCCAGTGGCCAATCCGCCCCTGATTACATACATAGCCACCACATTATTACATGAATAGTACCACATTACACGCATAGCACTGCATTACACATATAGCACTGCATTACACAAATAGCACCACATAACACGAATAGCACCACATTACATGTATAGTGCCACACTTCACATATAGCACCGCATTATATGTATAGCACCACATTACACAAATAGCGCCACATTACATACATAGCCACCATATTACATATGTAGCCACCGCATTACATACATAGCCACCGCATTACATACATAGCCACTACATTACATACGTAGCTACCGCATTACATAAATAGGCCCATCATCATGGACAGACATTGGGCAGCTATAGGGCTGAAGGACTTTGCATAAGAGATTGTCCCAGGGCTGGCTGTGAGTGCTGCTTGGTCAGCTGGCATCCTGCTCCTGTCCAGTTCCCAAACCATACACTGTGACCTTAACCCTTACACCATTATGATATTGCAAATAATGTAATTAAAAATAATCTCTCTGCCGGGTCTGCTTCAGTGCTCAGTCACCGCTCTGGCCAGTTCAGTGAGAGTGCGGGAGCTAGGGTGGCGGCGGATGTAGTGAACCCAGCTCCGACCATCGCTATGCTGCTGCTCCCGGGCTTGTTGAGGAGACCTTTGGCTTGGGCCAGAGAGAGGATGCTGTTTGGCTGGTTACATTTTGCCCGCTAATCTAACTTCCAGATTTTGTTACAATGAACCACAAGTACTGGAAGTAGTGTAAGCCAGCCCAGTGTGAATCGGCCTGGCTGAGGGGGATATGGGACCAGCCCATTGGAATCTGTCATGGTGTCCTGGTGGGTCAATCCGCCCCTGCTGTTTGTCAACCATAGATGTTGAATTTTTACAATGCATGTTTGGCTTGTTACTCAATGTTCTCAACTTCTCATACATTTTTAGTGTTATGCTGTATAATTTTAAATATTAATCCATTAAACAGCACATTAGAGCAGCCCTTATATCTGCTCTGTTTTCTTCTATGCCATAATAAATTAATAATTTTCATTCATTATCCAAAGCCATTATCTGTGACATTTAGTCCAGATGCTTGAGGCTTTATCTATGAACATCATTTTTGTTAGAATTCTACATACAGCAATTGTAATTCACCCAGACTTATATATGTATGCTGCCCATATAGTTTTAGAAAATATCATCATATGAGTATCATGGCTGTATTTTGGTTTACACTCTAGTGAATACATATGTCTGACAATGTCACTAGATGCATTTACCTTTGCTGTTTAGTCTCTATTTATTGCAGGCATGGATGGGTGTATAATAATGGAGTTCAGTCTTCTTTATGATCAAGGATCAATGTTTTAATATATAAAGTGTCAGTTCTGTACCAAAACATATCAAAGAGTTTCAATAATTATTGTGCTTCAAAGATAGAGTTCCACCAATCCCTTCTATTACAATGTCTGTTGTGCATCTGCTTGTTATGCCCCTAACAATACCCTTGGTCAATATCAGAGACGTTGTTAAAATGTTTTTAAATTTGAATCTTCTGAAACTCACCTACTTTTTACAGTGAAACATAATGTCTACTTTATGTATATATATATATATTTTTATAAATTGAAATGTATTTTTTTTTTATATTGAATAAATATATAAATGTTGAATTTTGTTGACTTGTTTATTCAGATATCGAGGAATTAAGACATTACTACCTGTGAATAGGGGTATATACACTAGTAGCAGTAACATCACAAAATAGCAGTAGAAGTACTTGTGTTACACATGTTCTATAATATACATGCAGATCCCAGGCATAACAACATGACTGAAAAGTCAGTTTTCCCAATCATTCACAATTGTTATAAGAATTATAAAGACTTCATTTGAATAGTTCTGTTGAAATGTATTCTGCAGACTATTTTCGTGAAACAAGAAAGTGTAGTTCATTATTATTATTATTATTATTATTATTATTATCCTTTTTTATATGGCAAAACATGGGGTTGTGCCCAATTACAGAGTAAACAAAGAAACAAAGCATGAAGACAGTGACTTACAATTCAGTACAATATAGGACAAGGAGAGGGTATATAAGCATAAATATAAATCCTCTCCTACAGAAACCTACACATGTCCGGTCAGGGATTAATCCATACAAATTACAAATAAATAATCTACAAACAATATTTAAAAAAAAAAGATTGATATAAAACAGTACATCTCTGGTTTCAGATGCCTTTCATGCACAAGTGAGTATGTTGGCTTCACTAAATAAACGGTAGTTTACCGCACAGGAAAAATGGGCTGATAACACATTTGATTTAGGATAAGATCCCAGACCCATGTTTTATCACCAAAACGGATCTCCTGGGGCTGTTTATCAGGGATTATTGTTTAATGTGTCTGAGGCATGCAATGCATAATGCCCAATAAATGTCGTAATCATGGCAATCAGCATAGCTGCATTGGTGGCTAATAGGATAGCCCAGGGTGAACCTATTAGCAGCAGTAAATTACTGCTGCTAATAGAATATCCCACATAGAGAATAAAGATTTAAAAATGCAAACCAGAATTAATGTTTGAGTTGCACTGATAAAGTTGAACAGTATAGGATGGGTTACTTATAGTATGGTTAGCTAAACAAAATCAAGGTAATCCCGGCCCTTTAACAATGAAAGCTTGGCTGAGGGAACAAATGGGATCCCACATATTCTACAACCTTGGATCTAAATAAAGGCTATAGTCATTAGGTCGACCACACTTTGGTCGACAGTCATTAGGTGGACCAGTATTGTTCGACATGCATTGTGTCAATATGGTCACTAGGCCGACATGGAAAAAGGTTGACATGAGTTTTTCACATTTTTTTTCCTTTTTTGAACTTTTTCATACTTTAGGATCCACGTGGACTACAATTAGGAATAGTAACCTGGCGAAGCATGGCGGTACACTAACTGGGGTTCCCCATCACTTTACGAAGAGAACGACACCAACAAAAGTAAAGAAATCCTCATGTCAACCTTTTTCCATGTCGACCTAGTACATGTCGACCTAGTGACCATGTCGACCTAATGCATTTCAACTAATAGTGGTAAACCTAATGACTGTCGACCTAAGTGTGGTTGACCTAACGACCCATACCAAGCCTTAATAAACTTTTTAAAATATGTTATTTAAATAAATATTCCATAAATCCCTTATTATATCCCACCAGTGTTTATATTGTCTCTTCTCTTGGAGTTCCCTTTTTTGATATTGCCTTATATTTCATTATTTTCATTGTTACTCTTCTCCATCTACTTTCGCTTTTTCTTTCATCTACCTGCCCTTTTCTGCACTTCTCAGCACAGTGTCGGGTTCTCTGCTCAGAGCTCTGACTGATGAATACTGATAATAGAAAAGAAAGGAAATATAAAGGCTTTTGTCTCTCTATATATATAGGTTGAGTATCCCTTATCCAAAATGCTTGGGACCAGAAGTATTTTGGATATCGGATTTTTCCGTATTTTGGAATAATTGCATACCATAATTAGATATCATGATGATAGGACCCAAATCTAAGCACGGAATACATTTATGTTTCATATACACCTTATACACACAGTCTGGAGGTCATTTTAGCCAATATTTTTTATAATTTTGTGCATTAAACAAAGTGTGTGTACATTCACACAATTCATTTATGTTTCATATACACCTTATACACACAGCCTGAAGGTCATTTAATACAATATTTGCAATAACTTTGTGTATTAAACAAAGTTTACATACATTGAGCCATCAAAAAACAAAGGTTTCACTATCACTCTCACTCAAAAATGTCTGTATTTCGGAATATTCCGTATTTCTGAATATTTGGATATGGGATACTCAACCTGTATATATTTCTCATACGTCCTAGAGGATGCTGGGGTCACTTCAAGAGCCATGGGGTATAGACGGGATCCGCAGGAGACATGGGCACTTTAAGACTTTCAAATGGTGTAACCTGGCTCCTCCCTCTATGCCCCGCCTCCAGTTTGGAATCTGTGCCCAGTGAGACTGGATGCACTCTGAGGAGCTCTACTGAGTTTCTCTGAAAAAGACTTATGTTAGGCTTTTTATTTTCAGGGAGAACTGCTGGCAACAGTCTCCCTGCTTCGTGGGACTTAGGGGAGACAAGTCAGACCTACTTCTGTGAGTTTCAAGGCTCTGCTTCTTTGGCTACAGGACACCATTAGCTCCTGAGGGTTTGATCACTAGGTACGCCTGGGGGTTCATTCCCAGAGCCGGCCGTCACCCCCCTTGCAGAGCCCGAAGTCAGAAGACAGGTGAGTAGAATCAAAGAAGACTTCAGTGACGGCTTCTGAGGTACCGCACAGCGATTGCACGCTGCGCGCCATGCTCCCACACACTTGAAGCACTCCAGGGTGCAGGGCGCGCGGGGGGTGGGGGGCACCCTGGGTATCATATATACCTCAATTATAAGACTGGCAACAGGGGACATAGGTGCTGGGGCACTGTCCTAACCCCCGCCAGTATAAAGATTTTAACTAAAATAGCGGGACTGAAGCGCGCCATTACGGGGGTGGGACTTAGCCCTCACAGCTCAAACAGCCAGCGCCATTTTCTATTGCAGAGACACTGGTCCTTCCTCACATTGCTGAATGTATCAGGGTGCAAAACGGGGGGGAGGGGGGGCACAGTCAAATTGGTGCAATATATGTTTAATATAAAAGCGCTGCAGGTTTGGGGGCATTCTATAATGTTCAGAACTGCTGATTAAGCGCTGGGGTATGAGCTGGCAAACTCTGTCTGTGTCTCTCTGACATGTTTGGTACACGTGTGTCGGCATGTCTGAAGCCGAGTGCTTCCCACAAACGGCTGTGGGAGTGACGCTGTTGGCATGGCCGACTCCTGATGGTACTTGGTACATGTGTGTCAACATGTAGGTGGATGAATGTTTTTCCCAAGTGAAAACTATATTAGGGACACAGACGCGAGTGGGTGGCCCTGTCGGCACCACCGATATATTTGACTGGGTAAAAAATGCCATGTTAATTTGATGCATATCAGAAAGGGCTATATATATATATATATATATATATATATATATATATAGTAAGGTTGAATAAATCGGTGTAATAGACACAGGAATATCTATGGATGTCTTGCTCATAGCTATATTTTCCTCAGACCCCTCGGGGTCGCAAACAGGTTATTTTGCCCAGTTACTACTCCCTTATACGGACACAGATGCTAATTCCTGTGTCGACCATAATGCTTCCTGATGAGATCCCCCCCAAAAAAGAGGAGCATTTAGTACATGATTAGTACATAATAAGGACGTAATAACGTCACTGTGGACCCTGCTGTTCCGAACAAAGGGGTCTATGTGTGTATATATATATATATATATATATATATGTATATATATATTTGTATGTGTATATATATGTATATGTATTTAACTATTTATATATATATAAATTTATAATACTGCTGAAGTAACATTCTTCATTCTCATGCTGAACGCTCTGTTTGAGTAGGTCTAGGTCAGCCCTGACAAGATGATTTCAAATCCTCAAGAGGATTCCGATTGTTTATTCTTTTCCCGCCGCGGATAGAATAAAGTGGGTGTCACCCCCTGTTCTGCACGGGGCCCTGTCACAAAGCCAGCGGATCATATGTAGGAAGCTACGTTATGTTCTAGTTATGTGTCCACGCGTACGTCAGTTAGACCTGCCATTACATGCGCATGGGTAGTAGTAGTATTCAAAAATGGTCGGTTGCCTGGTCATCCGTTATAGATACCCTGGGAAGAGATGGGATACTCCTTACGTTGGGTCATATCAAGGATGCGGCAGCATGCTTTCGTGTGACTCCAAGGGATAGAGGACTCTTGGGTTCGCGGGCCGATTCCATGGTGGTCTCGCTTAGGAGGGCGTTTTGGATTCACCAATGGAATGCTGAGGCTGACTCTGAGAAGATATGGAGTCTCTTCCCGATGAAGGTGAAAAGCCTGGTGACGGCCTAGATAATTTGATCTCGGCAGATGCCGCTGGTAAGTCTACCTTCTGGGCCTATGTTCCCTCACAACGGATGATGACGCATAATTGTCGGATGCAGTCATGTCGGCCCAATATATACGTGTTCCCCTTTTTTCTTTGCAGGTAGAGGAAGGAGAAAAGGGAAGAGGTCAGCAGCCTCTTCAAGGTCACAGGAGCAGAAATCATCCTCTGTTTCTGTCAGATCCACCGCATGATGCTGGGACTCTCTTGTGGGAGCCCACACCGGTGGGGTCACGTCTAAAACTTTTCAGTCGGTCCTGGAACGGACTTGGACCCGTGGGTTTTTACGAATAGTGTCCCAAGGGTGCATACTGGAGTTTCCAGGCATTTTCCCTCACTAATTCTTCATTATTACCGATTCTCCTTCGGACGGGGAGGCAGTATGCAACGCAACACAAGAGTTGTGTCAGGATCAGGTCATGGTCCTGGTGTACCCTGTCACAATAGGGAGTAGGCTAGGTCAGACCAATCCTAAAGCTGACATCCCTTGATTTCTATTTAAAGAAATTCAAATCCAAGATGGAATCTCTCAGGGCAGTGAGATACAATCTGAAAAAAGAATAAAAGAGGTCTAATTACATTTTCCTCCGCATTAGATTTACCTGAGGTTTGCTATTCAGGATGGTCATTACCAATTTCACCAGGGTGATGGCGGTAATGATGGTTCCCCTTCTCTAGTACGGAGTCACATTTATCCCGTACTGGGACGGTCTCCTGACAAAGGCGAGATCAAGAAACCAGTTGGTGCAAAACGTTGCACTCTCCCTGACAGTTCTTCAACAACAGGGTTGGCTCCTGAACTTGCAAGAATCACTGATGGCCCATCGACGCGGTTGTCGGTTTTGGGAATAATACTAGATACTACAGAGTTTTTTCTTCCAGTGGAAAAGGCTCTGGAGATCCAGAGTCTGGTCATACAAATTCCAAGACCAGCTGGAGTGTCAATCCATCAATACATTAGAAAAGATGGTTGCGGCCTTCAAGGCCATTCAGTTGGCAGGTTCCTTGCCAAGGTGTTCTAGTGGGTCCTGTTGGACGAGGGGTCCGGTTCCCACCTACACATGCACTGGAAGATAATCCTGTTGTCAAAAGCCAGGATTTCGCTCCTGTTGTTGGCTCCACACCTCGCACTTACTAGAGGGACGAAGGTTTGGGATTCAGGACTGGGTCCTGGTAACCATGGATGCAAGTCTCCGAGGCTGGGGAGCTGTCACTCAAGAGAAAAGCTTCCAAGAAAAATGCTAAAGTCGGGTAGCCTGCCTTCACATGAATATGCTGGAATTGAGAGCCATTTACAACGGCCTTCAACAGGCGGTACATCTTCTTCAAGATCACCCCGTGCAAATCCAGTTGGATAAGGTAACAGCAAGGCGGAACAAAAAGCAGAGCGGAAATGGCAGAGGTGACGAAGATCCTCCTCTGGGCAGAAAAATATGTAAGGGCTCCGTCATCAATTTTTGCTTCCTCAGCAGACACGATCTACGTCCGGGAGAGTGGGACCTCCACCAAGAAGTCTTTGCAGAGGTGACAAGTCTTTGGCGAGTCCCTCCAGTAGACAGGATGACTTCTCGTCTCAACGAGAAGCTTCAGAAAAATTGTTCCAGGTCAAGAGACTCTCAGCAATAGCAGTAGATGCTCTGGTGACCCAGTGGCTATTCCGGTAAGTGTATTACTTCCACTTCCACTGATCCCAAAAGTTCTCGGGATAATAATAAGAACAACGGTTAGGGCAATTTTCACTGCCCCAGACTGGCCAAGGGGGGCTTGTTGCCCAGATCTTCAGGAGTTGCTCATTAAAAGATCCTGTGCCTTTTCCTCTTCGCGAGGACCTACTACGGTAGGTACCGTGCGTGTACCTAGACTTGCCGTGGCTACATTTGATGGCATGACTGTTGAGCGTTGAATCCTACCCCGAAAGGGTATTCCCAAGGAATTCACCCCCACTCTTATTCAGGCCAGGAAAGGAGTAATGTCTAAACATTACCACCGTTTTTGGAGAAAATATGTGTCTTGGTGTGAATCCAAGAACGTTTCAACGGAGGTGTTTCAGTTAGGGCGTTTTTCTTCGTTTCCTACAGGATGGGGCAAATGCAGACTGCAGTTGGACTCCATTATGGTCCAGTTTTCAGCATTGGCAATTTTCTTTCTGAAACCATTAGCTTCCCTTCCAGAAGTTCAGTTTTGCGTGAAAGACGTGTTGCGCGTCCATCCTTCATTTGTGCCTCCAGGGGCACCTTGGGATCGTAATGTGGTGTTGCAGTACCTTCAATCACATTGTTTTAAACCTTTCCGGAAGGTGGAGTTGAAATTCCTCACTTGGAAAGTGGTCATCCTATTGGCCTTGGCATCTGCAAGACGGTTGTCTGAGTTAGCAGCCTTGTCTCTCAAGAGACATTATTTGATCTTCCAGGAAGATAGAGCTGATTTGAGGACACGTCAGCAATTTCTACCGAAGGTGGTTTCTTCTTTCCACATCAACCAACCTATTGTGGTGCCTGTGGCTTCTGACGCCTTTGCTCAGTCAAAATCTCTGGATGTAGTCAGAACTTTGAAGATTTATGTCGCCAGAACGGCTCAGATTAGGAAAACAGCGGCTCTGTTTGTCCTGTATGCTCCCAACAAGGTTGGGTGTCCTGCTTCCAAGCAGATCATTGCATGCTGTTCTGGAACACCATACAGCACGCTCATTCCACGGCTGGATTGCCGTTACCGGTATCAGTGAAAGCCCATTCTACTAGAAAGGTGGGGTCATCCTGGGCGACTGTCCGCGGGGTCTCGGCATTGCAACTTTGCCAAGCAGCTACTTGGTCGGGGTTAAACACATTTGCAAAGTTCTACAAGTTTGACACCTTGGCCGATAAAGACCTTAAATTTGGTCAGTCAGTGCTGCAGAGTCATCCGCACTCTCCCGCCCATTCTAGAGCTTTGGTATAACCCCATGGTTCTATGGTGACCCCAGCATCCTCTAGGACATATGAGAAAATAGGATTTTAATACCTACTGGTAAATCCTTTTCTCTTAGTCTGTAGAGGATGCTGTGCGCCCGTCCCAGTGCATACTGTATCTGCAGTTATTAGTTGTGGTTACACACATTACAGTTTTGGTCAGCATAGTGCTGAAAATTCTTCATGCCGTTGGCTTGTGTTCTATTGAATGCCACATTCTGCGGCATGCTTAAAGTGTGAGCTGGTAAGATGCTCACCGTGGGTTAACAATAAATCCTTTTCCTCTAAATGTCCGTCTCACTGGGCACAGTTTCCTTAAACTGGAGTCTGGAGGAGGGGCATAGAGGGAGGAGCCAGTTCACACCCTTTGAAAGTCTTAAAGTGCCCATGTCTCCTGCGAATCCCGTCTATACCCCATGGTTCTTGAACTGACCCCAGCATCCTCTACGGACTAAGAGAAAATAATTTACCAGTAGGTATTAAAATCCTAATATATAAATGACCGGCACTCAGTTTATACCGCCAACTGCCCCAGTGCCTTCCCTGGCTGCAGGCCGCAAAATCTTGTACAAACTGGGTGGCACTCCTAGGGGACTTATCAAACTAGAAAAAATGACAGAGACTGAGCTCCGGAGTCATTTTTACTAGTTTGATAAGTCCCCCAGGAGTGCCACCCAGTGTGTACAAGATATATAAATATATATATATATATCTTTGTGGAGACGGGTGGCACTCAAAGGGACTAAGTCAACGAAAATAATCACAGAGACAGCGCTCCAAAATGCGGTAACGTTTCAGTTGTATTACAACTTTTGTCAGACCCAACATACATTTAAAGGTTACAGACATTTATACCTTACCAACCACCTCGTGCAGCGTCCACTCCAGCCCGGTGCGCTGGCGGGGATTGATGATGTCATCACCCATCATCTGTGCGACGCGCTCCCACCCCTAGCTGCGTCTCGGTTACCTGGGGAACATGTAAATACAACAATAGTGCAGCATGTAAAATCCAATTGGTCTGATCAAACACAGCACTTTACAATTGTATATACAAACGGAATAAAAAAACATGACAAACAGTAGACTTCCACTTATCTTAGTGTAGACATGGCCCCGCAGGTAATCATATCAATTCTGAATTACATGCCTAAGTAAAACAATTTAAGGCGATCTGCTCATTCAAGCCACCTGGAGCTAAAGTGTTGAGACGGTGAATCCACCTAGTCTCACGTTGTAACAATAATTTATCCCTATTGCCACCTTGGATGGTTTCTGGCTGTTGATCTATGATTTTATATTTGAGGCATGATCAATTGTGTTTGTACTTAACAAAATGCCATGCTACGGGTTGTGCCTGACTCTCCCCTCCCAAGGCTGCCATGATGGCTGACCTGTGCATAGCCATTCTCTCCCGGAATTGCCTCGCTGTTTTCCCTACGTAGAACAATCCACAGGGACAGCGGATAAAGTATATGATTTGAGTACTTGTACACGTCAAAACTTTATTTGAATAAACTTCCCTGAGTGAGGATGTAAGAAGCCGAGACCCACCTCCGTATAGCTGCATGCTGTGCAGCCTCTGCATCTGTAGCATCCCGGCTTCTTCATTAGAAAAGTTACCACAGGAGCTGGTTTAAAGCCCGAAAAGTCATATGTACTAATAGGAAAAAGAGAGACGGCTGCGCTAGATTTCAGAAAAATATATATAGATGACAATAGAGAGAGCCAATGTGTCAATATTCAAAAGTAACCAAATTTATTAAAACATTGTAAAATAATGAATGTGAATAAAACAATAAAACCTGCATAAATTGTTGCACAGTTAGATATCTCACAGTGTCAGCACGGTAGGGACTTATACAAAGTTGCAGCTGTGATGTATATTGCTGAAGTCCGTATTCCGTGACAAAAAATAGGAGCCATTCGTGGTGCTCAATAATGACAAGCAAAAGTGCAATATGTAGAGCTTCAGTAATGAATCACGTAAAGGGAGCCAGTGAGTCAATCAATGATAAATACCTCTCCAGTGGGTTGGTCCATTTACCGGGCGCCCCCGCTCAGGTATCCTGCGTTACCCACAAACAGCTGTGCAGCGGAGAGGAGAAAGACTGCTGTTGGAAATCGGCTGGCTTATGCAACGTGAATGGCAGCGGCTGTTGAGCGGCTGTTGAGGAGCTGGAAGCCGTCCGGAATATTGCCGTCTAGAAGTGTTGAGCTTGTATTGCATGTGAGACACCTGAGCAAGGTGTATAGGAGGCGGGTCCTAACGCGTTTCGTCACGCTCCACGTGACTTTTTCAGGTCTTTTAGATTTTTATTTCTAGTGTAACTAGGTATTAACGATTTATCTTTCAAAACTTTTAAATCCTTATCAGTGGTAACCACAGGCCAGCTATCTTTCACTTATTTCTTTACCTCCTTACTAGCTGAAGACCATCTCTGGACAAAAGGGATTTTATTCTGCATTGATTTTTTATTTTTACCTGATTTCTCTAATAGCTCCTTCCTATCAATATTGAGGACTTTTGTTTTAGTTCGCATCAGCTCATGCCAATCATCTCCCCTTGAATTAAACCTAAGGGCCATAGCATGGATCTCGGACTCAGTATTAACTAAGTTATCCAATATCCTGTGGATCCTGAGGAACTGGGAGTACGGTAAGCTGTATTTGGTAGACGGGGGGTGAAAACTTGCCGCATGCAGCAGTGTATTTCTATCTGTAGGCTTCTTATACAGATTAGTGTGGATATATCCCTCTCTCACCGAGATAACCGTATCCAAATAATTTACCTGAAGTGTACTACCGCACGCCGTAAATTTAATGTTACATCCCCTGCATTGATACTTAGTAATGCAGCATTGAATTCACCCTGTGTACCCAACCATATAAGGAACAAATCCTCTCTGTACCGAACAAAAAATATGATCTTATTGGCAATATCAGGATTTGAAAAAAAAAAAAAAAAAAATCTTTCAATTTCGAACATAAAGCAGTTGGTAAAAGCAGGGGAGACACAGCTGCCCATGGCACACAACCTGCCGTCGAAAAGAAAATAATTCTGTATGAGAGTAAGTTTAAGCAGATTCAAAAAGAACGACAAGTCTGGCCCATCATATAACATACTTGTGGACAATAAACGTGCCTCCACACCTCTATCATGTGGGATATTGGTGTAGAGGCTCACCATGTCCAATGTGCACAACAAACAGTCAGCTGGCAATTTAAGTAACTTTGCAAGTTTGTTAATCAATGATATAGTATCCCTTAGGTAAGTTGACTGGGACTGTATCACCGGTTGAAAATAGTGGTCTAAGAACTGAAAGACTTTGTAGTATACAGATTCCCTAACTGATATAATGGGACGAGCGCATCCTTGTGTATTTTAGGAATCGTATAGAATATAGGTGCCACCGGGTGGTCCTTTACAGGATGTTTAACTCATTCCTCTCCTATGTAGTCAATTCTCTCTCCGGAGCACACACTACATACAGCACAGTACAGGGAGGGAGCACACACTACATACAGTACAGTACAGGGAGGGAGCACACACTACATACAGCACAGTACAGGGAGGGAGCACACACTATACAGCACAGTACAGGGAGGGAGCACACACTATACAGCACAGTACAGGGATGGAGCACACACTACATACAGCACAGTACAGGGAGGGGGAGCACACACTACATACAGCACAGTACAGGGAGGGAGCACACGCTACATACAGCACAGTACAGGGAGGGAGCACACACTATACAGCACAGTACAGGGAGGGAGCACACGCTACATACAGCACAGTACAGGGAGGGAGCACACGCTACATACAGCACAGCACAGGGAGGGATCACACACTACATACAGCACAGTACAGGGAGGGAGCACACACTATACAGCACAGTACAGGGAGGGAGCACACACTACATGCAGCACAGTACAGGGATGGAGCACATACTACATACAGCACAGTACAGGGAGGGAGCACATACTACATACAGCACAGTACACGGATGGAGCACACACTACATACAGCATAGTACAGGGAGGGGGAGCACACACTACATACAGCACAGTACAGGGAGGGAGCACACGCTACATACAGCACAGTACAGGGAGGGAGCACAGACTACATACAGCACAGTACAGGGAGGGAGCACACACTATACAGCACAGTACAGGTAGAGAGCACACACTACATACAGCACAGTACAGGGATGGAGCACATACTACATACAGCACAGTACAGGGAGGGAGCACATACTACATACAGCACAGTACACGGATGGAGCACACACTACATACAGCACAGTACAGGGATGGAGCACACACTACATACAGCACAGTACAGGGATGGAGCACACACTACATACAGCACAGTACAGGTAGGGAACACAGACACAGGGGACCAGCGCAGCAGAATCTGTCCCAGTGGCCAATCCGCCCCTGATTACATACATAGCCACCACATTATTACATGAATAGTACCACATTACACGCATAGCACTGCATTACACATATAGCACTGCATTACACAAATAGCACCACATAACACGAATAGCACCACATTACATGTATAGTGCCACACTTCACATATAGCACCGCATTATATGTATAGCACCACATTACACAAATAGCGCCACATTACATACATAGCCACCATATTACATATGTAGCCACCGCATTACATACATAGCCACCGCATTACATACATAGCCACTACATTACATTAGAGATGAGCGGGTTCGGTTCCTCGGAATCCGAACCCGCCCGAACTTCATGTTTTTTTTCACGGGTCCGAGCGACTCGGATCTTCCCGCCTTGCTCGGTTAACCCGAGCGCGCCCGAACGTCATCATGACGCTGTCGGATTCTCGCGAGGCTCGGATTCTATCGCGAGACTCGGATTCTATATAAGGAGCCGCGCGTCGCCGCCATTTTCACTCGTGCATTGAGATTGATAGGGAGAGGACGTGTCTGGCGTCCTCTCCATTAGAATAGAGATAGATTAGATAGAGAGAGAGAGATTGTGCAGAGTCGCAGACAGAGTTAGTTTACCACAGTCAGTGACCAGTGCAGTTGCTAGTTAACTTTTATTTAATATAATATATCCGTTCACTTCTCTCTGCTATATCCGTTCTCTGCCTGAAAAAAAAAACGATACACAGCACAGTCAGTCACACAGTGTGACTCAGTCTGTGTGCACTCAGCTCAGCCCAGTGTGCTGCACAGTCATCAATGTATAAATTAAAAGCTTATAATTAATTGTGGGGGAGACTGGGGAGCACTGCAGGTTGTTAGCAGGAGCCAGGAGTACAATTATATTAATTAACAGTGCACACTTTTGCTGCAGGAGTGGTGACCAGTGCCTGACCACCAGTATAGTATTGTTGTATACTACTAATATCTCTTTAAATATCAACCAGTCTATATTAGCAGCAGACACAGTACAGTGCGGTAGTTCACGGCTGTGGCTACCTCTGTGTCGGCACACGGCAGGCAGTCCGTCCGACCAGAATTGTATTATTTATTATTATATACCTACCACCTAACCGTGGTTTTTTTTTCATTCTTTATACCGTCATAGTGTCATCCTAATTGTTACGAGTATACTACTATCTCTTTATCAACCAGTGTACAGTGCGGTAGTTCACGGCTGTGGCTACCTCTGTGTCGGCACACGGCAGGCAGTCCGTCCGACCAGAATTGTATTATTTATTATTATATACCTACCACCTAACCGTGGTTTTTTTTTTTCATTCTTTATACCGTCATAGTGTCATCCTAATTGTTACGAGTATACTACTATCTCTTTATCAACCAGTGTACAGTGCGGTAGTTCACGGCTGTGGCTACCTCTGTGTCGGCACACGGCAGGCAGTCCGTCCGACCAGAATTGTATTATTTATTATTATATACCTACCACCTAACCGTGGTTTTTTTTTTCATTCTTTATACCGTCATAGTGTCATCCTAATTGTTACGAGTATACTACTATCTCTTTATCAACCAGTGTACAGTGCGGTAGTTCACGGCTGTGGCTACCTCTGTGTCGGCACACGGCAGGCAGTCCGTCCGACCAGAATTGTATTATTTATTATTATATACCTACCACCTAACCGTGGTTTTTTTTTCATTCTTTATACCGTCATAGTGTCATCCTAATTGTTACGAGTATACTACTATCTCTTTATCAACCAGTGTACAGTGCGGTAGTTCACGGCTGTGGCTACCTCTGTGTCGGCACACGGCAGGCAGTCCGTCCGACCAGAATTGTATTATTTATTATTATATACCTACCACCTAACCGTGGTTTTTTTTTTCATTCTTTATACCGTCATAGTGTCATCCTAATTGTTACGAGTATACTACTATCTCTTTATCAACCAGTGTACAGTGCGGTAGTTCACGGCTGTGGCTACCTCTGTGTCGGCAGTCGGCAGGCAGTCCGTCCATCCATAATTGTATTATTATTATAATATATACCACCTAACCGTGGTTTTTTTTTCATTCTTTATACCGTCGTCATAGTGTCATACTAGTTGTTACGAGTATACTACTATCTCTTTATCAACCAGTGTACAGTGCGGTAGTTCACGGCTGTGGCTACCTCTGTGTCGGCAGTCGGCAGGCAGTCCGTCCATCCATAATTGTATTATTATTATAATATATACCACCTAACCGTGGTTTTTTTTCCATTCTTTATACCGTCGTCATAGTGTCATACTAGTTGTTACGAGTATACTACTATCTCTTTATCAACCAGTGTACAGTGCGGTAGTTCACGGCTGTGGCTACCTCTGTGTCGGCAGTCGGCAGGCAGTCCGTCCATCCATAATTGTATTATTATTATAATATATACCACCTAACCGTGGTTTTTTTTCCATTCTTTATACCGTCGTCATAGTGTCATACTAGTTGTTACGAGTATACTACTATCTCTTTATCAACCAGTGTACAGTGCGGTAGTTCACGGCTGTGGCTACCTCTGTGTCGGCAGTCGGCAGGCAGTCCGTCCATCCATAATTGTATTATTATTATAATATATACCACCTAACCGTGGTTTTTTTATACCACCTAACCGTGGCAGTCCGTCCATAATTGTATACTAGTATCCAATCCATCCATCTCCATTGTTTACCTGAGGTGCCTTTTAGTTCTGCCTATAAAATATGGAGAACAAAAAAGTTGAGGTTCCAAAATTAGGGAAAGATCAAGATCCACTTCCACCTCGTGCTGAAGCTGCTGCCACTAGTCATGGCCGAGACGATGAAATGCCAGCAACGTCGTCTGCCAAGGCCGATGCCCAATGTCATAGTACAGAGCATGTCAAATCCAAAACACCAAATATCAGAAAAAAAAGGACTCCAAAACCTAAAATAAAATTGTCGGAGGAGAAGCGTAAACTTGCCAATATGCCATTTACCACACGGAGTGGCAAGGAACGGCTGAGGCCCTGGCCTATGTTCATGGCTAGTGGTTCAGCTTCACATGAGGATGGAAGCACTCAGCCTCTCGCTAGAAAACTGAAAAGACTCAAGCTGGCAAAAGCACCGCAAAGAACTGTGCGTTCTTTGAAATCCCAAATCCACAAGGAGAGTCCAATTGTGTCGTTTGCGATGCCTGACCTTCCCAACACTGGACGTGAAGAGCATGCGCCTTCCACTATTTGCATGCCCCCTGCAAGTGCTGGAAGGAGCACCCGCAGTCCAGTTCCTGATAGTCAGATTGAAGATGTCAGTGTTGAAGTACACCAGGATGAGGAGGATATGGGTGTTGCTGGCGCTGGGGAGGAAATTGACCAGGAGGATTCTGATGGTGAGGTGGTTTGTTTAAGTCAGGCACCCGGGGAGACACCTGTTGTCCGTGGGAGGAATATGGCCGTTGACATGCCAGGTGAAAATACCAAAAAAATCAGCTCTTCGGTGTGGAGGTATTTCACCAGAAATGCGGACAACAGGTGTCAAGCCGTGTGTTCCCTTTGTCAAGCTGTAATAAGTAGGGGTAAGGACGTTAACCACCTCGGAACATCCTCCCTTATACGTCACCTGCAGCGCATTCATAATAAGTCAGTGACAAGTTCAAAAACTTTGGGTGACAGCGGAAGCAGTCCACTGACCAGTAAATCCCTTCCTCTTGTAACCAAGCTCACGCAAACCACCCCACCAACTCCCTCAGTGTCAATTTCCTCCTTCCCCAGGAATGCCAATAGTCCTGCAGGCCATGTCACTGGCAAGTCTGACGAGTCCTTTCCTGCCTGGGATTCCTCCGATGCATCCTTGCGTGTAACGCCTACTGCTGCTGGCGCTGCTGTTGTTGCCGCTGGGAGTTGATGGTCATCCCAGAGGGGAAGTCGTAAGCCCACTTGTACTACTTCCAGTAAGCAATTGACTGTTCAACAGTCCTTTGCGAGGAAGAGGAAATATCACAGCAGTCATCCTACTGCAAAGCGGATAACTGAGTCCTTGACAACTATGTTGGTGTTAGACGTGCGTCCGGTATCCGCCGTTAGTTCACAGGGAACTAGACAATTTATTGAGGCAGTGTGCCCCCGTTACCAAATACCATCTAGGTTCCACTTCTCTAGGCAGGCGATACCGAGAATGTACACGGACGTCAGAAAAAGACTCACCAGTGTCCTAAAAAATGCAGTTGTACCCAATGTCCACTTAACCACGGACATGTGGACAAGTGGAGCAGGGCAGGGTCAGGACTATATGACTGTGACAGCCCACTGGGTAGATGTATGGACTCCCGCCGCAAGAACAGCAGCGGCGGCACCAGTAGCAGCATCTCGCAAACGCCAACTCTTTCCTAGGCAGGCTACGCTTTGTATCACCGCTTTCCAGAATACGCACACAGCTGAAAACCTCTTACGGCAACTGAGGAAGATCATCGCGGAATGGCTTACCCCAATTGGACTCTCCTGTGGATTTGTGGCATCGGACAACGCCAGCAATATTGTGTGTGCATTAAATATGGGCAAATTCCAGCACGTCCCATGTTTTGCACATACCTTGAATTTGGTGGTGCAGAATTTTTTAAAAAACGACAGGGGCGTGCAAGAGATGCTGTCGGTGGCCAGAAAAATTGCGGGACACTTTCGGCGTACAGGCACCACGTACAGAAGACTGGAGCACCACCAAAAACTACTGAACCTGCCCTGCCATCATCTGAAGCAAGAAGTGGTAACGAGGTGGAATTCAACCCTCTATATGCTTCAGAGGTTGGAGGAGCAGCAAAAGGCCATTCAAGCCTATACAATTGAGCACGATATAGGAGATGGAATGCACCTGTCTCAAGTGCAGTGGAGAATGATTTCAACGTTGTGCAAGGTTCTGATGCCCTTTGAACTTGCCACACGTGAAGTCAGTTCAGACACTGCCAGCCTGAGTCAGGTCATTCCCCTCATCAGGCTTTTGCAGAAGAAGCTGGAGGCATTGAAGAAGGAGCTAACACGGAGCGATTCCGCTAGGCATGTGGGACTTGTGGATGCAGCCCTTAATTCGCTTAACAAGGATTCACGGGTGGTCAATCTGTTGAAATCAGAGCACTACATTTTGGCCACCGTGCTCGATCCTAGATTTAAAGCCTACCTTGGATCTCTCTTTCCGGCAGACACAGGTCTGCTGGGGTTGAAAGACCTGCTGGTGACAAAATTGTCAAGTCAAGCGGAACGCGACCTGTCAACATCTCCTCCTTCACATTCTCCCGCAACTGGGGGTGCGAGGAAAAGGCTCAGAATTCCGAGCCCACCCGCTGGCGGTGATGCAGGGCAGTCTGGAGCGACTGCTGATGCTGACATCTGGTCCGGACTGAAGGACCTGACAACGATTACGGACATGTCGTCTACTGTCACTGCATATGATTCTCTCAACATTGATAGAATGGTGGAGGATTATATGAGTGACCGCATCCAAGTAGGCACGTCACACAGTCCGTACTTATACTGGCAGGAAAAAGAGGCAATTTGGAGGCCCTTGCACAAACTGGCTTTATTCTACCTAAGTTGCCCTCCCACAAGTGTGTACTCCGAAAGAGTGTTTAGTGCCGCCGCTCACCTTGTCAGCAATCGGCGTACGAGGTTACATCCAGAAAATGTGGAGAAGATGATGTTCATTAAAATGAATTATAATCAATTCCTCCGCGGAGACATTGACCAGCAGCAATTGCCTCCACAAAGTACACAGGGAGCTGAGATGGTGGATTCCAGTGGGGACGAATTGATAATCTGTGAGGAGGGGGATGTACACGGTGATATATCGGAGGGTGAAGATGAGGTGGACATCTTGCCTCTGTAGAGCCAGTTTGTGCAAGGAGAGATTAATTGCTTCTTTTTTGGGGGGGGTCCAAACCAACCCGTCATATCAGTCACAGTCGTGTGGCAGACCCTGTCACTGAAATGATGGGTTGGTTAAAGTGTGCATGTCCTGTTTTGTTTATACAACATAAGGGTGGGTGGGAGGGCCCAAGGATAATTCCATCTTGCACCTCTTTTTTCTTTTCTTTTTCTTTGCATCATGTGCTGATTGGGGAGGGTTTTTTGGAAGGGACATCCTGCGTGACACTGCAGTGCCACTCCTAGATGGGCCCGGTGTTTGTGTCGGCCACTAGGGTCGCTAATCTTACTCACACAGTCAGCTACCTCATTGCGCCTCTTTTTTTCTTTGCGTCATGTGCTGTTTGGGGAGGGTTTTTTGGAAGGGACATCCTGCGTGACACTGCAGTGCCACTCCTAGATGTGCCCGGTGTTTGTGTCGGCCACTAGGGTCGCTAATCTTACTCACACAGTCAGCTACCTCATTGCGCCTCTTTTTTTCTTTGCGTCATGTGCTGTTTGGGGAGGGTTTTTTGGAAGGGCCATCCTGCGTGACACTGCAGTGCCACTCCTAGATGGGCCCGGTGTTTGTGTCGGCCACTAGGGTCGCTTATCTTACTCACACAGCGACCTCGGTGCAAATTTTAGGACTAAAAATAATATTGTGAGGTGTGATGTGTTCAGAATAGGCTGAAAATGAGTGTAAATTATGTTTTTTGAGGTTAATAATACTTTGGGATCAAAATTACCCCCAAATTCTATGATTTAAGCTGTTTTTTAGGGTTTTTTGAAAAAAACACCCGAATCCAAAACACACCCGAATCCGACAAAAAAAATTCGGTGAGGTTTTGCCAAAACGCGGTCGAACCCAAAACACGGCCGCGGAACCGAACCCAAAACCAAAACACAAAACCCGAAAAATTTCCGGCGCTCATCTCTACATTACATACGTAGCTACCGCATTACATAAATAGGCCCATCATCATGGACAGACATTGGGCAGCTATAGGGCTGAAGGACTTTGCATAAGAGATTGTCCCAGGGCTGGCTGTGAGTGCTGCTTGGTCAGCTGGCATCCTGCTCCTGTCCAGTTCCCAAACCATACACTGTGACCTTAACCCTTACACCATTATGATATTGCAAATAATGTAATTAAAAATAATCTCTCTGCCGGGTCTGCTTCAGTGCTCAGTCACCGCTCTGGCCAGTTCAGTGAGAGTGCGGGAGCTAGGGTGGCGGCGGATGTAGTGAACCCAGCTCCGACCATCGCTATGCTGCTGCTCCCGGGCTTGTTGAGGAGACCTTTGGCTTGGGCCAGAGAGAGGATGCTGTTTGGCTGGTTACATTTTGCCCGCTAATCTAACTTCCAGATTTTGTTACAATGAACCACAAGTACTGGAAGTAGTGTAAGCCAGCCCAGTGTGAATCGGCCTGGCTGAGGGGGATATGGGACCAGCACATTGGAATCTGTCATGGTGTCCTGGTGGGTCAATCCGCCCCTGCTGTTTGTCAACCATAGATGTTGAATTTTTACAATGCATGTTTGGCTTGTTACTCAATGTTCTCAACTTCTCATACATTTTTAGTGTTATGCTGTATAATTTTAAATATTAATCCATTAAACAG
Source organism: Pseudophryne corroboree (assembly GCF_028390025.1). Classification (NCBI taxonomy): domain Eukaryota; kingdom Metazoa; phylum Chordata; class Amphibia; order Anura; family Myobatrachidae; genus Pseudophryne; species Pseudophryne corroboree. Next base: position 157,749,674 of record NC_086451.1, on the reverse strand, counting down.
CACATTAGAGCAGCCCTTATATCTGCTCTGTTTTCTTCTATGCCATAATAAATTAATAATTTTCATTCATTATCCAAAGCCATTATCTGTGACATTTAGTCCAGATGCTTGAGGCTTTATCTATGAACATCATTTTTGTTAGAATTCTACATACAGCAATTGTAATTCACCCAGACTTATATATGTATGCTGCCCATATAGTTTTAGAAAATATCATCATATGAGTATCATGGCTGTATTTTGGTTTACACTCTAGTGAATACATATGTCTGACAATGTCACTAGATGCATTTACCTTTGCTGTTTAGTCTCTATTTATTGCAGGCATGGATGGGTGTATAATAATGGAGTTCAGTCTTCTTTATGATCAAGGATCAATGTTTTAATATATAAAGTGTCAGTTCTGTACCAAAACATATCAAAGAGTTTCAATAATTATTGTGCTTCAAAGATAGAGTTCCACCAATCCCTTCTATTACAATGTCTGTTGTGCATCTGCTTGTTATGCCCCTAACAATACCCTTGGTCAATATCAGAGACGTTGTTAAAATGTTTTTAAATTTGAATCTTCTGAAACTCACCTACTTTTTACAGTGAAACATAATGTCTACTTTATGTATATATATATATATTTTTATAAATTGAAATGTATTTTTTTTTTATATTGAATAAATATATAAATGTTGAATTTTGTTGACTTGTTTATTCAGATATCGAGGAATTAAGACATTACTACCTGTGAATAGGGGTATATACACTAGTAGCAGTAACATCACAAAATAGCAGTAGAAGTACTTGTGTTACACATGTTCTATAATATACATGCAGATCCCAGGCATAACAACATGACTGAAAAGTCAGTTTTCCCAATCATTCACAATTGTTATAAGAATTATAAAGACTTCATTTGAATAGTTCTGTTGAAATGTATTCTGCAGACTATTTTCGTGAAACAAGAAAGTGTAGTTCATTATTATTATTATTATTATTATTATTATCCTTTTTTATATGGCAAAACATGGGGTTGTGCCCAATTACAGAGTAAACAAAGAAGCAAAGCATGAAGACAGTGACTTACAATTCAGTACAATATAGGACAAGGAGAGGGTATATAAGCATAAATATAAATCCTCTCCTACAGAAACCTACACATGTCCGGTCAGGGATTAATCCATACAAATTACAAATAAATAATCTACAAACAATATTTAAAAAAAAAAGATTGATATAAAACAGTACATCTCTGGTTTCAGATGCCTTTCATGCACAAGTGAGTATGTTGGCTTCACTAAATAAACGGTAGTTTACCGCACAGGAAAAATGGGCTGATAACACATTTGATTTAGGATAAGATCCCAGACCCATGTTTTATCACCAAAACGGATCTCCTGGGGCTGTTTATCAGGGATTATTGTTTAATGTGTCTGAGGCATGCAATGCATAATGCCCAATAAATGTCGTAATCATGGCAATCAGCATAGCTGCATTGGTGGCTAATAGGATAGCCCAGGGTGAACCTATTAGCAGCAGTAAATTACTGCTGCTAATAGAATATCCCACATAGAGAATAAAGATTTAAAAATGCAAACCAGAATTAATGTTTGAGTTGCACTGATAAAGTTGAACAGTATAGGATGGGTTACTTATAGTATGGTTAGCTAAACAAAATCAAGGTAATCCCGGCCCTTTAACAATGAAAGCTTGGCTGAGCGAACAAATGGGATCCCACATATTCTACAACCTTGGATCTAAATAAAGGCTATAGTCATTAGGTCGACCACACTTTGGTCGACAGTCATTAGGTGGACCAGTATTGTTCGACATGCATTGTGTCAATATGGTCACTAGGCCGACATGGAAAAAGGTTGACATGAGTTTTTCACATTTTTTTTCCTTTTTTGAACTTTTTCATACTTTAGGATCCACGTGGACTACAATTAGGAATAGTAACCTGGCGAAGCATGGCGGTACACTAACTGGGGTTCCCCATCACTTTACGAAGAGAACGACACCAACAAAAGTAAAGAAATCCTCATGTCAACCTTTTTCCATGTCGACCTAGTACATGTCGACCTAGTGACCATGTCGACCTAATGCATTTCAACTAATAGTGGTAAACCTAATGACTGTCGACCTAAGTGTGGTTGACCTAACGACCCATACCAAGCCTTAATAAACTTTTTAAAATATGTTATTTAAATAAATATTCCATAAATCCCTTATTATATCCCACCAGTGTTTATATTGTCTCTTCTCTTGGAGTTCCCTTTTTTGATATTGCCTTATATTTCATTATTTTCATTGTTACTCTTCTCCATCTACTTTCGCTTTTTCTTTCATCTACCTGCCCTTTTCTGCACTTCTCAGCACAGTGTCGGGTTCTCTGCTCAGAGCTCTGACTGATGAATACTGATAATAGAAAAGAAAGGAAATATAAAGGCTTTTGTCTCTCTATATATATAGGTTGAGTATCCCTTATCCAAAATGCTTGGGACCAGAAGTATTTTGGATATCGGATTTTTCCGTATTTTGGAATAATTGCATACCATAATTAGATATCATGATGATAGGACCCAAATCTAAGCACGGAATACATTTATGTTTCATATACACCTTATACACACAGTCTGGAGGTCATTTTAGCCAATATTTTTTATAATTTTGTGCATTAAACAAAGTGTGTGTACATTCACACAATTCATTTATGTTTCATATACACCTTATACACACAGCCTGAAGGTCATTTAATACAATATTTGCAATAACTTTGTGTATTAAACAAAGTTTACATACATTGAGCCATCAAAAAACAAAGGTTTCACTATCACTCTCACTCAAAAATGTCTGTATTTCGGAATATTCCGTATTTCTGAATATTTGGATATGGGATACTCAACCTGTATATATTTCTCATACGTCCTAGAGGATGCTGGGGTCACTTCAAGAGCCATGGGGTATAGACGGGATCCGCAGGAGACATGGGCACTTTAAGACTTTCAAATGGTGTAACCTGGCTCCTCCCTCTATGCCCCGCCTCCAGTTTGGAATCTGTGCCCAGTGAGACTGGATGCACTCTGAGGAGCTCTACTGAGTTTCTCTGAAAAAGACTTATGTTAGGCTTTTTATTTTCAGGGAGAACTGCTGGCAACAGTCTCCCTGCTTCGTGGGACTTAGGGGAGACAAGTCAGACCTACTTCTGTGAGTTTCAAGGCTCTGCTTCTTTGGCTACAGGACACCATTAGCTCCTGAGGGTTTGATCACTAGGTACGCCTGGGGGTTCATTCCCAGAGCCGGCCGTCACCCCCCTTGCAGAGCCCGAAGTCAGAAGACAGGTGAGTAGAATCAAAGAAGACTTCAGTGACGGCTTCTGAGGTACCGCACAGCGATTGCACGCTGCGCGCCATGCTCCCACACACTTGAAGCACTCCAGGGTGCAGGGCGCGCGGGGGGTGGGGGGCACCCTGGGTATCATATATACCTCAATTATAAGACTGGCAACAGGGGACATAGGTGCTGGGGCACTGTCCTAACCCCCGCCAGTATAAAGATTTTAACTAAAATAGCGGGACTGAAGCGCGCCATTACGGGGGTGGGACTTAGCCCTCACAGCTCAAACAGCCAGCGCCATTTTCTATTGCAGAGACACTGGTCCTTCCTCACATTGCTGAATGTATCAGGGTGCAAAACGGGGGGGAGGGGGGGCACAGTCAAATTGGTGCAATATATGTTTAATATAAAAGCGCTGCAGGTTTGGGGGCATTCTATAATGTTCAGAACTGTTGATTAAGCGCTGGGGTATGAGCTGGCAAACTCTGTCTGTGTCTCACTGACATGTTTGGTACACGTGTGTCGGCATGTCTGAAGCCGAGTGCTTCCCACAAACGGCTGTGGGAGTGACGCTGTTGGCATGGCCGACTCCTGATGGTACTTGGTACATGTGTGTCAACATGTAGGTGGATGAATGTTTTTCCCAAGTGAAAACTATATTAGGGACACAGACGCGAGTGGGTGGCCCTGTCGGCACCACCGATATATTTGACTGGGTAAAAAATGCCATGTTAATTTGATGCATATCAGAAAGGGCTATATATATATATATATATATATATATATATATATATATAGTAAGGTTGAATAAATCGGTGTAATAGACACAGGAATATCTATGGATGTCTTGCTCATAGCTATATTTTCCTCAGACCCCTCGGGGTCGCAAACAGGTTATTTTGCCCAGTTACTACT